>NC_138374.1:113506044-113574173 GCF_054177405.1 Leptonychotes weddellii
CACTGCCTCACCCAGCTTCCTTGGGTGGTCTGGTTGCCTCACAGGGTAAAGCTCTGAGAACATTTTCCTAATGTGCGGCCAGAAACTTCCACTTCCTGTGCCCAGGGCTGCCCCTCTCTTCTCTCCCTCCCCTCCCCTCCCTCCCCTCCTGCCAGCCACCCCCCGCCCCCATGGCTGTGTCCAACGAAAAGAACATACAGCCCCTCTGGGTCCTGCAAGAAAACTTAAGAATAGGGTTGCAACGCATCCTCTCAATCCCCCCACAGTTGGAGAGAAGCAATTTGCAGGGCTCAGTGCAAAACGAAAATGCGGTGCCTCCTGTTCAAAATGTATCAAGGATTTCAGAACGACAACAGCAGAGAATGGAACGAAGCCGGGCCCTTCTGAGTGTGGGTGCGTGCGCAACTGCACAGGTCCGGTCGCACCCCGACGAAGCCGGTCCTGGAGAGCGGTCGAGCGTGCGTGCGTACGTGCGTGCGTGCTAAATCGCGTGCGTGCGCACGTGTGCGTTTCTAGTGGTCACGGGGCGATGGGAGTGGAGCGTTTGAGTTCAGGCATGGGGTATCTAGTACAGCCGCAAGTTGGACCCCCAAACAGTGTGACTGAGCGACCTGTGCCCCTTCCTGGGGCCCGGAGATAGGCCGGAGAGGAGCCCTGCAGCCGAGAGGAGGAACCCGGCTTGCCAGAGGTCCCACAGCCAAAGAAGGTTTCCAGCCACAGGAGTGAGACTTGGGTGAGGGTGTTTGTTTCTCCCAAAGAATCTCTGTCTTTATAGCATGTGATGCTCTGAGAACATTTATGACTTTTAACAGTACACTAGTCCAATGTGCGCATTATAGATACACACGTATCCTCACACGGCACACGTGTGCCCAGCACCCCACAAGACAAGCACATCCAAGAGCTCATGTACCCCAATACAGGCCCCCCCTTGTAGATACTGACAAGTTCATACAGCCAAGCAGATGCAGCCACAAGCAAACCCCAGGACTCCCCAGGATCGGATGCCCTCTTATTTGCCCTGGGTCCAAGCATGGCCTGAATGTGCTCATTGGCTTGCACAAGGACAGCTGACCCCCCGGGAAAATCCTGTCTTTCCTGCACTCCACAGGATGTGCAGGACCAGCACTCCACAGGATGACCCCTGTGTTCAGAGTGCCCGCATGCTGCTTCCCTCCTGGAGACTGTCCAGGCATACCTCCCTCCCAGGCAGGGCCCAGTGCCTCTTGCCAGGGCCCTCCGCCATTCCCAGGGCCTGTGGCATCAGCTTGGAGGATCTCAGCTCTGAAACCTGCCCTGCACGTCCCTCTCTCAGCTCTACGCATTCCTCGTCCCCTCCCTTTCCTGGGCACCAGCCCTACCCCTCCCCTTTTGTGAGAGGGCCAGGTCTGAATAGGGCTCCCCCCAACCCCCACCATTGGAAATCCACCCTCCTGTGCACCCCTCCCCTTATTGAGCCCTGCAGCTGGGCTGTGTGTTGTCCTGGGCAGGATGTGGGGGCGGGCTGGGGGGTCCAGGCCCCCTCCTCCTCAGGGGAGAACAATGAGGCCGCTAGTCAGGGTGGGGGGGTGGAGGGAGTGGGGTGGGGGCATGGAGCCACATCAGAGCCTCTGAGGTGCGGCCCCTGGAGGGACAGCTGAGTGATGAGGTCTGAGTCACATGCCCCGCGTGCTCCTTGAACTCCCGCTCCCACTCCTGTGGAGACACGTCCAGAAATGCACAGGGTAAATATTTAGAGGTAATCGTTTTTTGGGGCACCTCGTGCCTCCCTGCCTGGCTGAGAATGAGCCAGACCCAGGACTCGAAGGGGAGGAGTCCAGTCAGATGCAAGTTCTGTGGGCCTCGCCATTCCTTCCCCTGCCACTGTCTGGTGCACCCCTGCATCCTCACCTCTCTGCTGGAAGCCCAGGCTAGTGGAGCCTCGATACATCCCGAGAACCAAGCTCTGACATAAAATCCATCAACAAACTCTCTTGGTTCTGCTCCTTAAACCATGGCCATCAGCACACCATCCCCCCGCACACCCCCTTCTGCCTAGCCCTCTTCTGGATGGAGCAGGCCCAGGGATGGCCCTCCTGTCCCCACATGGAGCAGAGAGGGAGCTGTGGACAAGAAGCGGCCCCGAGTTCAGCAGGCCAGTTCCTTGGCTCTACCCTGAACGGAATGTCTTCCTTCTTTAGAGGACATGGCGTCCGGACTCTAAGCTTTATCAAAGATAAAACATTTGAGACTAAACAGTCTTTTTATAGATTGGAACTGGGCTCCCCAGCACACATTTCCCCACCATCTCCAGCCTGCCTTTCTGAGCGTCCACATAAAGCACACTTCATTTCTTGGAGGAAAATGGAGACACTCAGGTTTGACAGCAAAAGTGCATTCCTGAGGAAGCGAGAAAGCTGCAGGCAGGCCTGGGGGTGGTGCCCAGCGATCTGGTGGTCTGGTTTGGACCCACCTCTATACCCCTCAGGGAGGGTGCTGGCAGAGGCAGGAAGCAGCTGTTAAGAGTTTGAAATAGGATGGAACCCAAATGGGTGAGACACACACACACGGACTCTGAGACATCACTGCTCACCCTGGTAGAAACTGAGAAGGAGATGCTAACACAGGGCAGGACCAACCAATGAAAGCACCAACTCCTTCCCACCTAGCTCCTGGGCCTGTTGGGCTAGGACATTTGCCCACAGGTCTCTGAGGGACATGTGGAGGGAAGAAAACAGATATTAATTGTGTATGTACTATTTGCTAGGCAGTCTGTAAGCATTGGCTCCTTTATAAGGACCCTAGAGATTTGGTGTTATTCATCCCATTTTTATGGATGAGGAAACTGAGGGTCACAGTGGTTAAGAGCCCAAGGTCTGATAAGTAAGTAGAAGACAGAGTTGACCTCAGGGCCTTTTGACTCCAAAGCTCAGTGTTTTTTCCTCTGGTTTCTTGAATGTGAAATGGAGATAACAATGGAATCTACCTTGGGGCTGTTGTGAGAATTACATGTAATTATTTGGTTAAAGGTTAGCCAGTGCCTGACACAGTAGGCCTTATAAGTGTCAGCTGCTAATATTGTGGTTATTTTGTGTCAAGGTATCTTTAGAGGACAGTGACCCTGAAACCACCCACGGGGCCTCTCACATGGTATGGGAAGGTTGGAATGATCCATGGAGGGATCAGGATCCGCATCAAGAAGCTAGACATCTTTTGGGACATGCTTGGAGGTCATCTGATAGCAGGAGTCTGCGGGAGGAAAACCAACAGGAAAGTGACTGGCAGAGAACTCAGAGAGCAGCGAAATCCCACTGGTTCTGGGATAGAATAAAAGAATTATCCCCCATGGCCATTGCAGGGATGAGCACATCAGTGTGTGAATATTGCATGAACTTGCTCCATAGAGCTTAATGGCAGTAATCTCTAGGCTTCAGATTCCCCTTTGGTAAAAAGAATGCATGAGGTATTGCTTGTATTAAGTGGCCCCTCCCCTTCTGCTCTGAAACTCTATGAATGGTTCTCTAGCTTCTCCCATTACAGGGAGGTCAGTGTCCTTCATAGTCCTAACCACAGCCATTCCTCGGGGAGTCTGGCGGAGGGAGGAGAAAGGCAGAAGGCAAAATTGGAAACGATGGAGGGAATGCACATATATGGACCTGGAAGGCCTGACTCCCAGCCTAGTGCTCACTCTTAGACACTGCACGTGCTCCTGCCAGGCTGGCTTTGGAATTAGGTGGCATGGAGTAGATGTGTGTTGGGTATGCTGCAGGAATAGCTGGGGCTCTGTGGGTATCTGGACCTGGACAGCACAGGTTGGGGCTGATGGGCAGCTCACAGCTCCCCTCCCATTTTCTCGCCTTGCAGAGACCTGAGCATGAACAACCTCACAGAGCTGCAACCTGGCCTCTTCCACCACCTGCGCTTCTTGGAGGAGCTGTGAGTAGATGCTTCATGGGACTCGGGGGCGAAGCTTTGGGACCACTGATAGCTGTAGGAGCCAGGGCTCCCCAGGAGGAGGGCTAGAGCTCAAAGGGAAGGGAGTGAGAAGCTGTTCTTGATAGCAGGGTATTCACAGATACCTGGGCCAGCTGTGAGTCCCAGGTGGTGGGCAAGACCACATGGTAGAGGCACTCTGAAATCTGGCTCTTGGTCCTCCCTGAGGCCAGCTCTAATTTTCAGCTTCCTCTCTTTCTGTCAGTGGTTGCTTCTCTTCCTGGGGGTCATCTTTGACCTGCTCCCATCCCTTGTGTCCAGCTACCAGCCACCCCCACATCCCAGTGGTTCTTTCTCTGCAGTGTCTCTTACCTCCACCCCTTGTTCTCTATTCCCACTCCACCAGCCTCCTTTCAAATATACTCTGCCCATCGTCAGGGAGCATCTCACCAGCTTAAGAACCTTCTCTGGCTCCCCAGTGCCCAAAGGATCTACTTCTAAGGCCCTCCCCCAACCTGACCTAAACCTACCTGGCCGACTTTGCTCCATTGAGGCCGGTCATGTTCACTATCCTGGTTTCCCCTCCTGCATTTGAGCAGGAGACTTCCCCTTCAACCGGTGCCCACCATCTCAGGCACAAACCATTCCTCTATCACTGCCGAACACATAGGCCCACTTCCTCCACCAAGTCCGCCCTGGTTAATGCCTTCCCACGACTGTTGCTCTCCATCTGTGGTCCCTGGGGCTAGCCTCAGACTCCAGGGGTGCTCATGAATAAATCATCTCTTCAGTTAGAGTGCCCGGCCTGTCTGCTTGGGGAAGCCAGGTCACTCTGCTTCCAATTCTTGCATTCGTCCCAGATCTGTTCCTAACCTCCAACCTCCGTCTCCAGCCTACTTTTTCTTGGTTTCGCACCACTGTCGATCCTCAGGGCTCTACTAAGGTTTGCTTAAACTGTGCAAAGCATGGGCTCCTGGCTCTGAAAACATTCACAGTTCCACCCCAACCCTGGCCCTGCTACTGCCCTAACCGATTTCCCATCTTAGACAGTGCTCCCTCAAGATGCAGTCAGCCTGCCCCTGCTGGAGTTAGGATTTGATCAACCCCCAGAGCCATAGCTGGGTTTTCTTGAGCTTCCCCTCTGTGTGAAAGACAAGCTCAAGGTGCTGTGGGGGAAAACAAGATGGAGGTTCAGGGAGCTTCTAGGTGAGGCAGCAGAGCTGTGTGCCCAGCAGGGGAGCTCTGTGTAAAGAAGTGGTCAGGGTGCGGGGGAGGGGGGAGGCGCATCTAGCCTGTGGATGGGGAAGCCTTTCTGGGGGAGGAGTATTAAGCCAGGGCTCAAAGGAAGCGACAGAATTGGAGGCAGCAAGGGGCCTTCTGAGGTGGAGGTGCCACATCTTGGGTGGGAGTGAAAAGCAGGTGTGAAGGCTGAGGCGCTGGGGCAGGTGACATCCATGGCACAACCTGAGAACCGAAGGCTCATTTTCCTTCCATTTTCGGGTCCCCAAGAAGGGGCTGGGCCCCTTTTAAAGGTCCCATCTAAAGGACCTTTCCATGGCAAATGCCCACCTATAGGATCCAAGCTTGGGGACCTCAAATAGCATGATGCCTTTCCACACAATTTCTTTTTAAACAACAAATACCAAATAACAAGATTTTTTTTTTTTTTAAAGATTTTATTTATTTATTTGACAGAGAGAGACACAGCGAGAGAGGGAACACAAGCAGGGAGAGTGGGAGAGGGAGAAGCAGGCTTCCCGCCGAGCGGGGAGCCCGATGTGGGGCTCGAACCCAGGACCCTGGGATCATGACCTGAGCCGAAGGCAGACGCTTAACGACTGAGCCACCCAGGCGCCCCCCAAATAACAAGATTCTTATTAAAGATATATTTTTAAAAAAGAAAACAGCTTCTGAGGTATGTCAGCCCAGCCTGTACATCCACAGCCTCTCGTTAGGAACCGAAGTACGTAATAATGTCGTTGGGGACTTGGGAGATCCCAAGTTCTTTCTGCATCATCCACAGTTTGACTCCACTCATTCTGGTTTGGGCATTAAGGATATTCTGTCACATTTGCTCCTGTTAGAATTGGTGATCACCCCATGACAAATGTGGAGACGCTTCATTAGACCCGGATGTTGGACTAATTCTAAAACCCCATTTCCTAACCCTCCTGGATTAATGGGTTAGCTGTGTAGTTGAGGGCATGGGGAGAGAGGGTCCCATCCTGTCTGTACCTGGCCCTCCCCTGGTGACAGGATGCAGTGCAGTTCCGCAGTTGAGGGTGGCGGGTGAGTCATCCAGGTTAGCAGGGGGGAGGACGTGACACTGTGGAGGGGACCAGAGCCTAGAAGTGAATCAGGTCTGGGTGACAACGCCATGCTCGGCCACTGCCTATCTCTGTCAGCCTTAGGGGAAGTGACTTGATCTCCCTGAGCCTCAGATTCCTCCTTTAAAATTTGGAGATAATTCTAGGCACCTCACAGGGTTATTGTTAGAGTTAAGTGAGAATGGGCATGAAGCATTGAACACATTGTTCCTATCAATAAATGCTAGTTATCACCCCCTCCCCCCTCCCAAATCCCAAGATGCTAAGGGCGGTCCCCCACTTCCCCCATTTGGGTTCCCTGCCAACATCACTGACACTTTTCCCTGGTTTGCAGGCGTCTCTCAGGGAACCATCTCTCACACATCCCGGGACAAGCATTCTCTGGCCTCTACAGCCTGAAAATTCTGTAAGTATAAGTCTTCCCCGTTTTCCACAGAGATGCAACCTTGAGAACTGTGGGCAGGTTGAAGATTTGTAACCCGGGTCTTAGTTTGTCACTGGCTTGCTTACTTCCTCATCTTTACTTTTCATTTTAATTATGATTTCCATTTCTTTGCTTTCACCATTTCTATAACAAATCTTCTGATTTGTAAACAAACATTTCATTGCACCTGATAGTTATGGCAACCCTCCACAGAAGTCAGGTATATTTTTTTTTTTTGTAATGTGAATAATGACCAGAGAGGCAGGTCTTTGCTCTCCCCTCATGAGCTCTATTGGGCCAGGAGAGGAGGAATCCAGATTGGATTTCCTTGGCTGTTCTTCCTCCTGAGACCCAACCTTGGTCTCTGCAGCTCTGAGTCCCCTTTCCCATGGTAAATATCTCACAGCCCTCTGTTTTCAGGCTTCTTCATCGCATCCCATCCCCCTCTTCATCCTTTTATCTTTCCTTTAAAGCAAAAGGAAAGTGAGAATTGGAGAGGACCTTGTGTTAGTTCACTAACTTACCCCTTTGCTACTGAACTGATGGCCCATTTTAGAGAAGGGAAAACTGAGGCACCATCTCCTTCCATCCCCATCCATGGCTCACTTTGTCCCAACCAAGACTGTCTCCCCCAAAGCTCCCCCCATGTTCTTATGAGGAGTGAGGATGAAAGGCCATAGGGGGAAGTAGATGCACGGGGTCTGAAGGTGGGTAGGACAGGTTCCTGGGGAGGGCACATCACCACAGGGATGGGTTTGGGAAGAAAATGAGGATCTTGACGGCTGATCCTGGAGCAATAGAATGAGCATTTGGAGTTTCCCTAAACTGGTGAGCCATTCCCCAGCTCTGCTGCTCCCTTAGTCCTTACTTGACCTGCAGGTCTTCTTTGTATGGTTGAGCAGATGGTTTACTGCACAAGAAAATCTGGCTGAATGGGTAAGAAGGGGCTGAAATCCAGTCCTATGCCTGGCTTGGGGCTATAGCCACCTAGAAAGGAGTATCTTTTTCAAATGTGCTTAGAGTTGTTTATGGGCTAGCAATGGCCTTGGCCCCTTGGCCTGTGAGCTTCTGGCTTTTAGGTGGTCAGCAGTCCATGGTCCAGGCTAAGCACTTTCTTCTTTTTCATGTTGCTGGTCTTGAACACCTTTGGCCTTTAGCCTTTCTCTGGATCTACCTCTGAGTCTCTGACTCCAAGGCTGTCCCAGTCTCTTGTCCTTCCCTTCCCTTCTGCAGTGCCCTTGGATCCTGCAGGGTCTCTCCCCAGCCTCAGTCCCCAGGTCTCTCCTGCTTTCCCCTTCTCTGTCTCAGCCCTTGCTCTCCCTCCCTCTGCCCCTCTGTGCCCCGCCTCTCACTTCTTCCTGCTTCTCCTCTTGGTCTGTCTTGATCCCCGTCAACATTGCTGCCCCGGGGTGTGGAGAGGCATCCCGAGCCAGACGCAGAGTGCAGGCAGCCTGCTTGGTGGCGTGTCTGTGCCCAGTGGCAGGCTCAGACCTGCAGCTGGGATTAGAGAGCGGGCTCTGTTTGCTGGGCCTTCAGAAGATGTGAGACTCATGTCCCGTTCCTAAGACTCTGGCTTAGAGATGAGCCTCCTCTTTCTTCTTTGCCTACATTAGGCAATAAATCAAAGCCTCGGAGAAACCGCAAGCCTCCCACCCCCTTTCTGCAAACGGCGCCCTTGGCTCCATGAGCTGGGTGGCCAGGAGAAGCTGCTGGTTGGAGCCAAGGACAGCCGGAGGCCCACTCCCCACTCTGCCATTGGCCCCCACGTTGCCCCATACTCGAAGACCACCTGGTCCCCCAAAGCCTTCTTGTCAGTTCTTTGCCTGCAGAGTTCTCTACTTGAGAGATGAGTTGGGTGGTCTTGGGGAGCTTATTCTCTTACTCAAGTGCTTCAAAGCAGGGGATTGCTCCTGCATCTGGGCAAGAAGGACTTTCTGATGCCTCACGTCAGTTCTCTTGTCGCCCTGTCCTTCCATGGCTCAGTGTTCAGAACTGCAAGAAAAATAGAGCAGTAAGGGGCATCTGGGTGGCTTAGTTGGTGAAGCATCTGCCTTTGGCTCAAGTCATGATCCCGGGATCCTGGGATCCATCCCATGCTCCCTGCTCAGCGGGAACCTGCCTCTCCCTAGGCCTCTCCCTCCTGCTCTGCTCTTGCTGTCTCTCTCAAAATGAATAAATAAAAAATCTTAAAAGAGCCTTGGTGACTTAAAAAAAAAATAGAGCGGTAAAGCCCACCATCAGCATAATAATCTCTTTTTGTACCAGGATACTGTCCCTTTAGCTACTCCCCTGTCTTCTTGGGGTCTGAGACTCTTACCTGAACCGCATCTTTCTTTCTCTGAGGCCTGACTGTCCCTGCCGGACACTGCCTCTTTCCTCTCGGAAGCAAAGGGCAAAGAAGGGGGAGATTCCCTCTCTGATCTCCTAAGTGACGGTGGCAGACCCCTCCCTCTGTCCTTCCCACCGCAGCCCCACACCTGCCCTGGAGGTGTTACTCTTGGATCCTCTCCTTCCTCTGCTGCTTTTCCAAGTCTTGGAGCCCACAGGCTCTGGCCAGGCTCCTGTGGAGAGAGCCAGGCCTGCAGGGGATTTCCAGTCTCACGCCTTTTCTCCAGACTGTAGGTGGGAATGTCTGTCCTCTAGAGTTGGGAAGGCTGAGGCCCGGGGTTCACTGCCTTTCCCCCTGCCCATGGCCACCACTGGAACTGTCCTAAGGGAAGCATAGTTCTTGCTGCTGCTGGTATGTGGGAAAGAGCCTTGGAGGGCACCTGCCCTGTGTGCCCTGTCAGGGTGAGGGAATCACGGAGGCTGGAGCTCCTGCATCCTGACCCATAGCCTGAGGGTGTGGAGCTGGCCTGTGAGGAGGCTGTCCTGCCCTAAATGGCTCCTGCCTCACACTGAGGAGGAAGAAGGCGGGGGAGAGGGAGAGGAGGGGGGGAGAGAAGTAGAGGAGAGAGAAAGGGGATAGAGGGAGGGAGGGAGAGAGAGAGAGGGAAGGGGGCAGAGAGAGAGAGAGGGAGAGAGAGTGTGCTCCAGCCACCTCTTCCCTCACAAGCCTCTTTCCTCACAGCAGCCCCCCTCCCCTCAGAGAGCTGTGTGAGGCTTGAGCCTTGGCGCCTTTCCTGCCAAGGCCGCCACCTTACCTATGTTAGGCCGGTTTGGCTCATCTAGAAAGACTCCTGATGGGCCTCAGTTGCTTCTCACCAGACCCAGATCTGGGAAACGGGGGTTGACAGTTCAAGGACTTGCTTCCCCTCCATGTCCCCAAGAGGCTGGGCAAGAGATTTTCCCCAGACTACCTATGCCTGGTTTGAGCCCCAAATCTCTGGGAGACTGGTTTGAGGTTCCTAGCTCACGTCACCTTGGTGATGCCTGAGTCTCGAAAAGGGCAGCCTTTTCCGAAGCCCTTCCGAAGCCCTGGCCCGAGGCCACCGAGGGGTGGGGTAGATTGAGTACCTCTCGGGCCCCATCCCCGAGGGACTCTCGCTTGGCTGGCCTCTAGCGTTGTCCTCTTCACACTGTATTGAGTGGTCTTCGGTTGACATTGACTGTGTTTACTCTCCACCTGGCTGGACAGCACCATGCCTGGCCCAGAGTCGGGCTTCCACTGGTGTTGATGAAATGAATTGGACTGACCTAGGGAGGAGAGACTTGTGAGCTGTTTTAGAGTGGGGCCTTCCTGCCTGGCTCATGGGATAAGGATGCTAGGCTCTAGGAGCCCAGGGAGATCCTCTGAGCCATTCTTCTCCAGGAGGTGGAGCCTACTGCCCTCGTCCTATCAAGAGACTAGATGTCAGGAAGTGGGTCTCATGTGCAGCAGATCCCAGAACAGGTGGCAAGGAGGATGCTCAGACTTCCTCAGTTTTCTTACCTTTAAAACGGGGACGTTGGGATACCCTTTCCAACATTTTTAACTGCAGAAACTTAAAACATAAACACCTTGTGCAGAAGTCATGATATATAAACAGATAAGGGAGGATTTCTCTGGTTACAGTGGATGAGGGGGGTGGGTAGACTCCAGGCTCTCTTTTGCCCATCCACCCCAGTGACCCCCAAGGCCCCTCCACAGAACCAAAGGAAGGACCTTTGTCAACCACTGGTGGATCGCCTCTCTGGAACCTTCCAGCTATTAGCGCTCATGGTTCCTACCCCCAAATGCTTTTCAAACCAGAGAGATATTCCTCAGCAGTGCTTCACGGGTGACCAGGGAGGAGTCCCGAGGGCTGGGCTTCCCCTAGACGAATGGCTGCACATTAGAGTCACCTGGGAGCTTGCCTAAAATCCCTTGCGTAGAGATTTGGCCCCAGAGATTAATTAGGCTTCAGTGTGGCCTGGACACTGGGGTTTAAAAAAAAAAAAATCTTCCTAGGTGCTGCTAATATGTAGGCAGGTTTGAGACCCAGTGCATTGGACAGACTCTGGCTCACCAGGCAGAATCAGGGCCAGTGAGAGGGGCAGGCAAATGTGGTCACAAAAGCAGTGGCCTAGGAGATAAGACTTGGGCCTTAGGCCTGATTTGGCCTTTAGTTTGCTTTGTAACTGAGGGTAGGTCACCTCCCCTTCCTGAACCCCCATCTCCTCATTTGGGAAACAAAGGGGTTCTTCCCTTCTAAAGGTGCTTCCAGCTTTGATGACCCAATTGTGTTTCAGTGAAGGAGGGCTGGGAAAGGAGGCCAGGAACAGCAAGGGAGACAGCGCCAGGCCCAAAGCCAACTGCCATGCCGACCTTCAGCTTAGTGGGTTTTGATGCCATGAAAGCAAGGACTTTCTTGACGAACAGACCGGACTGCCTGGCATGGGATGACTTCCCTGGCACTGGAAAGATGACTGTGCCTTGCGAAGGTGCTACAGCATCTGTGTTGGCAGGGAGGTACAAGTCAGAGACCTTAAAGATCGTTCCAGATCTGGGATTTGACAGAAGAAAGGGTAGGGGGATCTGAGCAGGTGATGGGGGTAGAAATGCATTGCGATGCTCAGGGGAGGCGGGGTTCTGCCCACAGAATGACTAGATGCAGCCTCTGGGGCCCCTGGAGGCGTGGGGGCCTGTGAGGTGGCCTGAGCAGCCTGTGGCCCCTCCTGTTTGCCCAACCATCATTTCTCCATCTCCTTGCTCCAAGCATCCTGAGGCCTCTGGGTGAGAATCGAGGCAGCCCTCTGAGATCCCCAAGTGAAGTTCCCACTCTTTAGATGCAGGAGGTCGACACTCTAGAAGGATAGAAGTACTAAGCAGGGCGGAGGGCAGGAAATGTCTTGGGTCCCTGAATATTGTAACTGAGTGAGGGTTTATTTATGCATCCTCTGGTAGCCTCTTCCTTTGAAAGATGAGAAAATTGAGGCCCAGAGAGGGGAAGTGACCTACTCAAGTCATCCAGCACTGATAAAATGGTGTCAGAACAATAAGGCCACCTGCCGTGCTCCTGAGCGCTTCCCTCGCCTGAGATACTGCAACCCGTGCTTCACGGGGGTTATTTGATTTAATCCACTTAATCAGTGCGTAAGGTCATTATCATCATCCCCAGTTTACAGATGAGGAAACTGAGGCCCACAGAGTTGAAGTAGGAGCTTGCAGCTATCGCATCGTTGAATAGAGGCAGAGCTTGGGATCCAAATCCAGGGCTGTCTGACTTCAGAGCCTGCCGTGTGACTGCTACACTTTAAGGACGTCTGGGAGGCTCAGGTTTAAATTCTACCTTTTTTTTAAGGTTGATTTTTAATTAATTATTTTAAAGCAGGTGGGGGCAAGCATCAGAGGGAGAAAGAGAGGGGGTCCCAGTGAGGAGCCCAAGTTGGGACTTGATCTCACAACTCTGAGATCACGACCTGAGCCGAAATCAAGAGTCGGTCGCCTGCCTAACCTACTGAGCCACCCAGATGCCCCTATATTCTACCTTTGAAGCAAAATTGTAATTGAAAGGCCCCATCCTGGGCTGTGTGGGGCCTGGCTTGGAGGGGTCTGGGGAGTGTGCTCCTTCAGGGGCACAAAGTATGAGCAGGAAGAGACCCTGGGCACTGCCTCTGCCTGCAGCCTGGCCCTTCCCTTCGTGCTGCTCTCAGTTAGCCTCGGGGCCAGGGGCAGGGAGGACCCCGATCCCAAGGCCCCGGTTCTCTGCAGTCCTCAGGGTCTGGCTCTCTTCCCCCTTCCTCAGCTTGGCCTGCAACAGGGGCTCTTCTCAGTCTCCAGGCCAGGCCCACAGTGAGGCCAACGCTCTTTTGTTCTTGTGGTGCTGTGATTTGGTTCATGTTTGGGATTCTTACGTATCCATAAAAGGAGTTTAGGAGAGGTAACGGGTGGCTCTGACCAGGACAGTCACATAGGAGACGTGGGTAACTACTCAGGTGCATTATCTTCCCACTCTGCATTTTCTGGTCCTCGCTGTCCCCTGCCACACTGATGGAGGCCAGGTGTGTAATGGCTAGGTGTTTGGATGCTGGGACCAAACCCTCTGGGGTAAGTTTGAGTCAATACATATAAAGCTCTATGACCAGGCACATCAGCTGCTAGTATTTTTCAAGTTAAAGACTAGGAAAGGAGCTACTCTTCCTGAAGCATGGTGATCTTCCCTGAGTGATCCCGAGCAAGAGGCATATCTCTGCTGAGCCTTCCCTTCTGAAAGATTGACAAGTCCATACCTGGCACACAGTAGGACTCACTGAGTGCTCATCCCCTCCAGGTTCCTGAGACACCTGGCCTATCAGGATGCATCCCTCGCCTCTGGGGCCACATGTGGCCCCGGGGGCTGTCGGATGGGGTGCTGTGCAGGCAGGCTGGGTTGGGGGAGGGCCCACTCACTTTGCCTGGGGTACTGGGCAGCTTCCTTCCTGGTTCCCCAGCTATTCTCTGGACCCCAGAGCGCCCACAGTCTGTGTGCCCTCCTCCTCCCCATTTCTGGGGTCCAGCTCTCCAGGCCTACAGGTAAAGAATGTCCAGATGGCAATGCCACCCAGGGGCTTTCCTGTCCTTTCTTCACTCCCTCCCTCCCACAGATCCAGGTGAGCAGGATCCTTGCTCAGGGCCCCGCGTCTTAGAGTCTCTGTGCCTTGAGGTACCTTTCTCAAACATGTTTAAGGCCAGCTGTGATGCGTGGGGTCAGCAGAGCCACCCGGAGGGACTGCCCAGGCCTCCATGTCTCCTCTCTGTGTGCTCTCTGACCCTTTGCCCTGTACGTCAGGTTTCCCAGGTGCGCAGAAGAGTTCCACCTATGGGGTGGTCCTGGGGTCCTGTGGCTGAGCCACTTCCAGAAGAGCAGCCTACCGAGTGGATCATGTCCACTGGCTGGCATGTTATTTCTTCTGTGGGACCATGTGAGATGGGGCCATCAGAATAGTGCTGACATGCTGATCTGGGGTGCCTCAGATTGTTTCTATAGACATGGATTCCACAAAAACGTATTTGCCTGGGGCCCTGCCTCCCAAGGGGCAGTCTTGCCCTCATCCACATCCTCTCCTTCCCCAAAGACACCTCCAGCCTTTCAGTTGCCTGGGGAGAAAAACCTACATTTCCCAGTGTCCTTCCTGACCAAACTGTGACAGAATTGCAAGTGTTCTGACTTCCAGCTTGTCTCGCTTCCCCAAGATGTCTTCTCTGCTTTTTCTCCACTGTCCTCTTCAGCCCTGCCTCATCCCAGAAGCCCTTCTGAGCCCTCTCCAGCCCCAGGCCCAGCCCACAATTCCTCAGCAGCCTCTGAACCCCCACTAACTGGGCAGGGTGCTGGACCGGGACTCTCTGGGGCTCGGAAGCTGGGGCAAGAGGGAGGGGTCTGGTGTGGGTCAGGGGTCGAGGGAGGAACCCCCCAGCTGTGCACGCTGTGTGGGTCCTCCAAGCCCTTCCCTCCCCTTACAGGATGCTGCAGAACAACCAGCTGGGAGGAATTCCCGCAGCGGCCCTGTGGGAGCTGCCGAGCCTGCAGTCTCTGTGAGTCACTGGAGGGCTGGGCTGGGGAGCCAGCTTCCTGGGGCCTGACTCACAGCCCCGGGCCCCCTGCCTCGGCTTCCCCTCCTTTCTGCGGACCCCCCTTTCTCACTCCATGTTCCAGACAGCATGCCGCTCCAGGCTTTGGGTTTTTCGGGGGTTTTTGTTGTCGTCAGTGTGTGTATGTGTACACTTGCGTGTGTAGTCGGAAAGGAAGGCCCTGAGCCCCCACTGGAGGACTGTGGGAATGGGATCTCCCTAGGTGGGGCCACCGGGGCAGCGGTCCTGGGGTGTCTGGCGTTCTGCCACGGAGCCTGGGGTGGAGGTTGGAGACTGCCACCCCAGAGAAGTGTCAGGAAGGGGCTATCTCCCCCACCTAGCTTGCTCTAGCCCCCAGGGCTTGCGGGGTTGGGGCGCTAGGCTCAGACACCCATTTCCCCTACTCGTGGGTGGGACTGCATTCAGGGACTCACTGGCCACTCAGGACAGAGCCATCTCTTCAAGGAGCCCTGCAGTACCTTTCTCACCCAGTAGGGGCTTCATGAGGCAAGACTGAGTCTGAGGGCAGAAGCAGAAACAGGTGCTATCTAGTGATGTGAGCTCACCAGCTGTGATCCTCTGGGCCAGGTGCTGAGTTTTATTCACGCGGTGCACATCGAGGGGCCTGGGTCCTAGCAGGTGCCTAATACAGGTCTGAACCAACTGAATTTTCAAGTACATCTGCATCTGATGGGAGAGTAAATAGATGTTTTGGGAGAAATCAAAGTTGAGAGACAGGCGTGGGCATAACATATAACCATGGGGGAAACTGAGGCACAGTTAACATGCACTGTGTCAGGACGAAGGCCCCGGGCATTCTCAGCCTGTGGGTTCTGCCATGGTCCCTGTCCATGGTGGAAAAACTGAGGCAGAGAGGGTTAGTGACACAATAGTTGGGATCAGAGCCAGCCAATGGTTGTGTCTGATTCTAAACTGTCCGGATTCTCCTCAGGTAGAAGGATGAAGGAGGTAGCAAGGTGGCTTTCCTTCCCATAACCCATATTCAGGCCCCACTGCACCATAAATAGAGGGGTCCAGCCATGGGGGCCCTGGCCAGCTATCTGTGCCACACCCACACATGGTTAGGACTTTCCTCCCCTACCCCTGCCCTGGCCGTCTCCTACCCTCCTGCTTCTGTGTCTGCACCCCAGCGCCCCCCAACTGCCCTATTGGCCCGCCCCTGCCTCCGCTCACTCTCTCACCTTCTCACCCTCCGTCCCAACAAATGCTGGGCCTCTGGCCCCAGACACCTTTTCTCCCTCCATCCAGGTCACCACTGAACTGGGCAGGCAACCCAGTATTTCCCTAGAGGCCAATATCAGATCAAAGGCCAGCAAATCCTGTGCTTGATCTCCACCCCCAGCACAGACTAAACATTTGCTTAGGGCACCAGCAAAGCAGGGGCAGCCAAAAATGGAGGGGTGCGTGTGTGCAGAATTTGATATTTCATCCAAAGCGTCAAAGAGGTATTCATTGGGGAAAAAAATTAGAATTTTGCTGGGTTTCACACTTATTTTAAGGTTAAGTTTTGTTTGTTTTAATTGTGAATCACATCTTTTGCCTGCTTAGGGGTTCCAAAGGTCTTGTTTTTCAGACCAGGCATGATGCTTTGGGGCTATCAGGCAGTTTCTTCTGCACTTTCTGAAAAACGGGCAGCCCCTGTGGCTGGGGAAACTAGGTAACTGGCTTCCACTGCAGCCCTATTGCTCCCCATGGTCTGGGTGGGTCAGGGCAGGGGACAGAGGCCCAGTCCCCCACTCCCGCAGTGTTAAGGCAGATGAATAGATTTTGCCTCTTGCAGTCATGTGAGGAGAGCACTGTCCTATGAAGCAGAAAACTTGGCTTCAAGTCCTGGCTCTGATCCCAACTATTGTGTCACTAACCCTCTCTGCCTCAGTTTTTCCACCTTCAATTTGGGGGTAATTATCTTCCTTGCCTATCTCACAGGGTTGTCAGGAAGATCAAATGTATAGTAAACAGAAAGGGATTTGTAAAGAGAAGACTCCACACAACTGGGATGTGTGGTGATGCTATTATGTTATTATTCACTTAACTAGTCATTGATCTATTCATTTTACACATATTTTTGAGGCTTTGCTGGGGAGGCAAAACCTGACTTGCATCTTGAAGGATTAGTAAGCATCAATTGGGCGAAGAATCAGGGAAGGACATTCCAGGCAGAGGGAATAGCACGTGCCAAGACACAAAGATGAGGAACCCAGTAAATTCTAAAGACTTTACAATGAAGTGAGTCTGGCTGAACTGTGTGTGTGTTCGGGGACTGGTGGGAAGGGCAGTGGTGGAGAGAGATCTGGAATTAGCAAGAGGTAATGCCTAAAGAGTAAGCGTGGACCTTGCTAAGGATTTGAACACTGGTGAGCCACAGGAGAATTTTTAGCAGGAGAGCAGTGTGATTGAGTTTGCATCACTGAAAGATTACTTTGGCAGTAGTTATGGAGGACAGCCTGGAGGTGTGGAGCCAGTAAGGGGCTGGTGAACCAAGGGAGCCTAATGGCAGCTGAAGAAAGGGAGGCATAGTAAGATAAAAGAAACTGATGGACTCTAGAAATATCAAGATGATATGTTGTCAGGACTCTGGATCGGATGTCCTGGGTCAGCTCCTTCACTTACTACCTGTAGGACCTTGAGCAGATTAGTTACCCTCTCTGGTTTTGTTTCTTTATTGGTAAAATGGAGGTGGTGTCTGTGTACCTCAATAGGATAGAATGAAATGAGCTAATATACATAAAAACACAGTACCTTTTGTTGCTACTACTGCAGTTATTACTAGTAGTTGTGGTATGGATTGGAGGTGGGAGTTGAAGGGGAGGAGGAGTCAAGCTGCTGGGCATGTCTCTGGCTTCCACGTCTGGGTGGACAGAGAGGCTAGTCGCGGCAAGCCTGGCACATGGTGAGATCACAGTAAGAATGTAAGTGAATAGTGACCCCCACAGGATGAGTGCTCTGGGGAGGGGCACAGGGAAAGGGGAGACACTGAGGTCCCTTTGGACCTATTGAGTTTGAGGTACCTATCGGTAGGGTGACCAAGCATCTCAGACAAACTGGAAAGGGGGTCACCCCATCTGCAGGACATCAGTGTGTGTGTGTGTGTGTGTGTGTGTGTATGTGTTAGGGAGAAGAGGGGGAGTGCATAATCCAACTCAAATGTTCTATTTGGTTGGTGTTATATCCTGAGCTTTTGGAAGCTGGGGACCTCTAAATGAGGCTCTGTCCTACTAATTCAGGTTCCTCCATCTCAGACAGAGACAGTAAAACCAGCCCAGGTTTGCTAGGCTGAAAGTGGATGGTGGGAGCAAATGACAATTTTGGGAGCCCCTCTGTGTGTCAGCGCTGTGTTTTATGTGTGTGCTCTGACTTCATTCTCACAAAAACTCCTTCATGATTGCCTTCTGTGTTGGCAGATGAGGAAATAGAGGCTCAGATAAGTTCAGGGACTATTCCAAGGTCAGAGCTAGTGAGTGGGGAAGGCAGGGCTATACCCCAGTGTTGTTGCTGTGCCCTTCCCATCATGGCTGCAAGGGAAGTCACTTTTGGTGGCCATCACTGGGCGGCCCTCCCTCCTTCCTGACAAATACCAATAAATAGAAATTCCCTCCTTCTTGTAGGAAGTCAGTGGGTCAGGGAGGCAGTATATAGGAGACACATCCCTGCCCATGTCTCTCCTGGGGGTGGTATGTCCTCCCCAGAGCAGGTCAGACCCACCCAGGGGCTCAGGTCCCTAGGAAAGGCTGTTCTTTGCCTCCAAAAGTCAAGGTCCCTTCACAGACTCCTGTGGACATTCCTGGAACCTCAGTGAAGGTTCAGTCCTGTGGTTCACCTTCTACCAGCTAGAACCAGATACTGGGGAATAGAAAGTAGGTTTGGATTAGTCAGGAGTGGGGTCAGGTTTAGGGGATGGGGCCCTAGGTGACCAGTTGAACATGGTACACAGGCTGTTTGGCTTGGCACCTGGGTGGGTAGCACCCAGCTCTACAATACCCCCTCCCTGGATACACTTGCTTCTTCTCTGACCAATGTGGGAGGGAGAGGATGCAATGCCAGATGTGTCATGCCAGGTTTGAGCTGAGGCCAAGAGAAACCACGGGAAGCCAGTGGAGCCTGGGGGAAAATAGAAACTGGGTGGGGGTGAGGCAGGGCCAGGGGGAGAGTGCATGGAAAAGCAGAAAAACAGCCCAGAAAGACCTCAGGACGGGGCTGGGGTGGGGCCCGGGAAGCGCAGGCTGGCTGGTCCCTGGAGAAGAATCAGAAAAGCACAGTGGCAGGAATAAAGGGGAGAAAACAGGAAAACAGCCCAATCCTGGACACCCTACGGGGAGAAATGCATAATCGCAAAGGATAGCCACATGAAACTGGCCAACATTGTGCCGAGCAGGGGAAATTAATCAAGAGTGGTGCCAGACTCCAAACTGAAACCCAAGTTAGAACCACCACAACTCTCTCAGCGCAAGCCAGTCGATCTAAAACACATTGGCTGCCTGCTGCAGAGGGGGAAGAGTTGGAGAAGTCTGGGATGGAGAGGGGTGTGTGTGTGTGGGGGGGTGTACCTGTGTGTATGGGAAGGCAGCTGGGCTCAGGGTGATGCGGGAAGGGAGTAGTGGCTCCCACTTATCACACTTCAAGATGCTAAGCACATTCATATCTCATTTAATCCTGAAATCCCATTTTGAGATAGAAGCTACTCCGATTTTATAGACAGGGCAACTAAAGGCCAGAGAAGTTAAGCAACTTGACCAAGATCCCACAGCTAGGATGTAACTGAGCTGGCATTCTGTTTTAGCTCTAATTCCAAAGTACCATGTTCTTTTTTTTTTTTTGAGAGAAAGAAAGTGTGTGTGCGCATGTGCACGTGCAAGGGGAGAGGGCGGGGGGTGGAGCAAAGAGGGGGGAAGAGAGAATCTTAAGCAGGCTCCATGGCCAGCATGGAGCCCATCGGGGGCTCGAGCTCATCACCCTGAGATCATGACCTGAGCTGGAATCAAGAATCAGATGCTTAACCGACTGATCCACCCAGGTGTCCCCAAAGTACCATGTTCTTAACCTCTCTCTCTTAACACCTCTTCTAAGACACAGTGCCTTAGGATCCAAAGATCTGGATTTAAGTCTTGGCTCTGTCACTAACTAGCAGTGAGGCCATGGGCAAGTCTCCCCTTTCTGAGCCCAAGGTTCCCTATCTCTAAAGTGGGAGGGTCAAATGAGATGATTGGCAGACAGGTGTCCCAAGAGAAAGGATGTCATGCTCCAGAGATAGAAGAATGTCCTAATGGGGTTACTGGCCCTGTTCCTCAGTCCCTTATGATTGCTGTGTGCTTGCTCTCTCTGGGTCTCAGTTTCTGTCTCTGTGCAATGGAGAGCATCCTCCTTGAACCCTTCCAGTCTCCTGGGACTCTGTGAGGGGAGATGGGGAGGAAGGACTCAAACCTCTCTAGGAGAAAATGGCTAAACCATTCTGGCCAGTGCCAGAGGCCAGTTCTATGAGGACAAGGATCAGAAAAGATGAAAACAAGGGGCTTCTGAGCAGGTCCCCCTCATTCCGTACATCTGACCCCCCTCCCAGGGACAGTTGTTCCCCTAGATGGATGACCACAGCCAGACTAATAATAACCAGCCCTTAGATGGCACTTTCCATGTGTGAGGTGTTCGTTCTTCTTACCTCTCTTACTCTTTGCAGTACTCCTCTGGGATGCTTTCTACTAGCAGTCTCATCACCCCATTTTATAGATGAGCAGACCACCGAGGCACAGGGAGGGTGATGTGACTTGATGAGAGTTATTACAGTGAGTATGTAGCAGAGCCATGGTCCAAAACTCAGGCAGCCTGGCCCAGAGTCCGTGCACATAACTGTGGTGCTGGGTTGCCTCTCAAGGGTGTTCTGAGGCTGCTGAGTGAGCCGATGACAAGCCCTGAGGCCTGGGTCATCACTGGGGAGCTGGGGACCAAGGTGTTTCCAGAGCACCTGCCCCCAAGGCTGGCTTTGGGTAGTGCACTCTGCTGGGGGGTGCCGGAGAAGCCTGGATTGGGCTGCTGTCCTTACTCTGGCAGTTCTGGGGTTGAATGGAGCCAGTTTGGGCTGCTCTCACCAAGTACCATAGACTGCGTGGCTCGTAACCAGCAAAAAGTTATCTCTAACAGTTTTGGAGGCTGGAAGTCCAAGATCAGCTTGCCAACATGGTTGAGTAGGAGGGTGAGGTTCCTCTCCTGAGTTGCCGACTGCTGACTTCTGGTTGCACCCTCATGTCTGGAAGAGCAGAGACAGGAAGCAGGCTCTGTCCTGACTCTTACAAGGGCACTAATCCCATTCACATGGGCTCCACCCTTGTGACCTCAGCTAATCACCTCCCGAAGGCCTCTCCTCCCAAATCCATCACACTTCAGTCCATAACTGGTGATGACCCAGGCCTCAGGGCTTGTCATCGGCTCACTCAGCAGCCTCAGAACACCCTTGAGAGGCAACCCAGCACCGCAGTTATGTGCACGGACTCTGGGCCAGGCTGCCTGAGTTTTGGACCATGGCTCTACTACGTACTCACTGTAGTAACTCTCAGAGGGAGTATTGGTTGCCTGGGGAGCTAGGGCTGCTGACACTTTGGCATGAGCATTGATCCCTAAAAACCACTGGCTTTGATCATAACCCCCAAAGACTCCTTGAGAGAGGGCCTGAGGCTGGTTGTCCCTAACCATCTACTTGTGAAGAGCATTAAGATCTTTCTAGAAACTTTTCATGAGGAACAGCTTTTCTTTTTTTTTTTTTAAGATTTATTTATTTATTTTTGGTAGAGCGCACAAGTGGCAGGGAGGGACAGAGGCAGAGGGAGAGAGAGAGAGAATCTTAAACAGACTCCCTGCTGAGCAAGGAGCCCAATGTGGGGCTTGATCTCATGACCCTGAGATCATGACCTGAGCCGAAATCAAGAGTTGGACGCTTAACCTACTGAGCCACCCAGGAGCCCTTGGAACAGCTTTTCTATTTGACCCTTGCAAGGAGTTGCACCAGCATTTATAGCCCATTTTACAGACCCACCTGAGAGGGAAGATACAGGGGGGAGGTGCTCTGCTCAAGATTCCCCAGTGAGTTAGAGATGGAGCCAGGAGGGGAACTAAGTAGGGTCTTCTTGTGTGGGGCAGAAGAGCCCAACCATGACTTGCCTTACCACTCACAGCCTCCCTGAAGCAAATCTTTGAAAGGTCCCAGTGGAAGGCCTGGGTGATTTCAAGAGAAAGAGCCAGTGATGCATGAGACTGGGGAATTCCCTTAAGGAGGCATTTTCTTGGTTCTCCTGAGCACCGTGAGCAGGAAGAGGACATCACTGGGGGGGACAAGGAAGGTGCCTTTGGGGGAGAGAATGGGCCAACACAGTCATGAATAGAACTTGTAGAATAGTGGCTCTCAAAGTGTGGTCCCTGGACCAGCGGCATCAGCATTACCTGGGAACCTGTCAGAAATGCAAATTCTCAGGCCCCACCCTGGACTTACTGAATCAAATCTGTGGACCAAAGAGACCGGCAGTCTGTGTTTTAAGAAGCCCCCCAGGGGATTCCATGCACACTGAAGATTAAGAATCAGTCCTGGAGAAGAGAAATCTATTTGTTTCCTTGGGCTGCCATAGCAAATTGGGTGGCTTAAAACAACAGTAATTCATTCTCTCATAGTTCTGGAGCTCAGAAGTCTGAAATCAAGGTGTCAGCAGGGCCTCTTGCAGCTTCTCTTGGTGGCCAGCATTCCCTGTGGCTGCATCATCCAATCTCTGCCTTCCATCCTCACGTGGCCTTCTCTTCTCTTTGTGTCTCTCTGTGGTTTCCTATCAAGACACTTGTCATTAGATTCAGGGCCCACCCAGACAATCCAGATGATCTCACCTTGAGCGCCTTAACTTAATTACATCCGCAAAGACCTTTTTGCCAAATAAGGTCTCCTTCACAAGTTCTGGGAGTTAGGAAGTGGACTTATCTTTTAGGGAGCCCTTCTCCAACCAGTCAGTAAGAGGGATAGTGGAGAGGGCGAGCAAGCCTGTAGCCTCTGGGAGAACCCATGGGGTAAAGAGCTGAGAGTCGAGTCAGAATGAGAACAGGAGGCTTATAGGGAGCAGTAGCCCATGAGCCAGCTGTATGGGCATCTGGCAAAGTAAGGCCCATACAGGCCGGGGGAGAAGAAGGCCTTGAGGTCCGGACAGTTCTGATCCAAGTCCCATCCCGAAGATGCCCAGTCTGCCATGGAGAAGCCCCCAAGCTGCCCCTGAGCCCTTCACGTGATCTAGTGAATCTTGTTAGTGCCACCCAAACTTGCCTGCCTGCCAGAAAGGGCCCTGAGGCCCAGTCATGCTGTGGGGCCCAGCTGAGGGGGTCCCCAGGGACGCACGAGGTGGCAGACGGCCTCCCTGGCACAGCTATTTCAGGCTCCATGATTATATGCTACTGTATTTGGATCTCCCCGAGGTTCCGGGAGTTGATTACTACATTCGTCTGGGACAGAGGCTGCTCTGAGGTAGGTGGGTGGGCGGGCACGCGGGCAGCCCCCTGCATATGATGAAGCTCCGAACATGGGTAATTTGGCTCCTGGAAATTCTAGGAGAGTGTCCGTGGTGGGCTGGGCCCTGGGATCCTGTGGAAGTTTTTTCAGCTATAAATGCTGGTCTGGGATAGAGTCAGCCCAAGCGGGGCCACCCAGGAGCAGCGTGGTGCCTCAGCCCCATGAGGAACACCTCAGTCCAGACTTGTGGGTCTCCCCCCCCTCCTGCCCCCTGAGTCCCATGGAGCTCTTCCAGGCTTAGGCCCGAGAGATCTGAGAGAGGCAGGAGCACCCCGGGTTGGGGTGTGGGAGCTGATGACTCAAATGTGGTTTAGGTGCACATGGGCTGCAGGTAGAGCCAAGAACTGGGTGACCCCCTCCCCCATGGGGAGAAGACAGAGGCAAGTTTCCTTCCTCCTGTATTAATGCCCTCTCTGAGCAGCTGACATCAGGGCAGAGCCCTGGCCTGGGTTCTGCATATGTCTGGAGGAAAGAGGAGATCTAGCCACTGGTGTCCATCCATCCGTCCTTCCATCCTTCCATCCTTCCAATCCTTGGTTTGTTTGTTCAAGCTTTGGTCAGTGCCTGGAATGCCTGGCAGAAAAGTTACTGAGATCAATCATAAAACAAGGGCCTGCCTTTCAGCAGCTCGTGGTTTGATGTGGGAATATCACACACATTCAGACACCCATCTTCACTCCGCCCCTCCCATACACTATGGTCTTTTAAGCTTCCAAGACAGAAAGTCGGTGCAAGTGAACATGATATAAAATTAGTGTATAAGAGCAAAATGGGAGTTGGCCAAAATGATGAAAACCAGGTGAAGCCCAGTAGGGGTGTGATAAGAATCCTACTGGTGGCTAATGTTTGTTGAATGCTTACTATGGTACCCGGCCCGAGGCTATGCTTAGCAGATATCATCTTTGTTCCTTATGACAAATCTCTATAGGAGGTACATTTCCATTTTATAGAAGAGAAAACTAAGGTTTGGGGAGTTGGTCACAGAATTGATAAATGGTTCACCTGAACTCCAAGCCTGTGCGTGCCCTTTACCACCACCCTAGACTATGCAGATGAGGTATGTAGCTGGGAGGGACCCCAGAGGTCTGGTTCCCGCAGTTGTCTGCCTCACAACACTTAGGGAAGCTTACAAAGTGCAGATGCCCAGGCCATTTCTCAGACCACCTGACTAGGAATCTTGAAGGCTGAGGCCCAGGATGGCAGATGTGAGAAAGTTCTCCCAGGTGGTATCTGAGGCAGAGCCAGGTTTGAGAACCATTGTTTGGACCCTGGCTACTCCAGGCCAGCGACCCTGGTGTTGTGGAGCCGTGGGAGCGTGTTAGCTGTGCCCACTCTCAAGCTCCAGTTATTCTGAACCTGCACTTTAAGAAGGCCCACCCTTTTACCTTCCAGGCTTACTGGTATGCAATTTGAGAACCACTGTTCTTTTGTCCAGGAACTTCTGGGGCACCCTGCCCCTCTCCCAACCTCGGTGAAGATGGGCCACAATCATTCCCTGCTGTCCATGTCCATTCACTCCTGCCCTCATCCCCTAGGCCCTAAGGCCTTTCTATGCAAAGTCCTCAAGCCTTAAAACCCCTTTTTTTGTCCTCTGCCATCACTTGCACAAGTAGGGTGGTAATGAGAGGTTTGGATTGGTTTGGTTGTGGACCCACCTTGAGGCAATGAGCTGTACCAGATGATCTCTTGGAGGATGCAGGTGGAGACACAATGGTTAGACTTTGGGAAGAACTTCCCAGCTGCCTAAAACCACAGGGAGGGGGAAAGCCTAGAGCACTTTCTTCTGAAAGTCCTCTAGAATCACACTCCCCACATCTGGCCTGGGAGCAGGAAGGGGTTTGACCCCATCTCACTCCAGTCCACTCTTGACATTTTCTGGGAGCTCACAACATCTAGTCAAAAGTCTGTGCCTCGGAAGCCTTAGAATAGTCCAGAGTGGAGGTAAGAGAAGGCTCAGATCACAGCCAGGAAGAGGTGGAGAGAGCACCTGTGTGCCTGCAGCCAGCCTTCCCTGGCTGCACCCCTGCCACTGGCCGCCCGCTCCCCTGCTCCCCGCTCCCCAGCCTGCCTCCATCCGCCAACCCGGTGAGAAAAGTCTGTCAGGGGCTGGGAAAGTGTGGTCTTTTCCGAGAGTCTATGAGTAATTTTCCCCCCGTTTCTGAGCCTTTGGAGCCAAGGTGGCTGCGAGCCGCTTGCTGGAGTGTGGAAATCCACACACCAACCGGAAAAGGCTGTGAACACGCCGGGCTCCTGCTCTGGCCACTGACAGAGGCTGCGTGGGTGGAGGCTGCCCACCCCAGACCACAGGACCTTAGAATACCCAGCTGGCAGGCGCTGCAGGGGTTACCAAGTCCAAGTGCCTCTTCCACAGGTGAGGAAGCCAGGCAGCAGAGAGGGGAAGCAACTCTCCCGGTGTCACCCATCGAGTTAGTGGTGGGGCTGCAGCTAGCTGGGACCTAGGTCAGGCCAGCAGATGCTTTTTGGCTCTGAAAAGGGGACGATCTATTTATAAGCCTCTGTGATCTCTTCCACCAGATGGCTCTAAGAGCAGTTTTTCTGGAATATGAACCCCTGGGGGACTCTCTTATCAAGGTGGCTTCTCTTCCCTCACTAGTCCTAACACCTGTCTTTGGACTTGGAGCCAATTCCTTCCCTTGTCACCCTAAAATAAAACAACAACAACAACAAGCTGGTCAGGAGGACCTTAGGGACCTTGGAGGGGCCTGGGTGCTAGGGAGGGAGGAAAGAAGGCCCACAGTGCTTGGCAGGGGCGAGCTGCTCTGGGGTGGTGGTCGTTGAAAGGATGCTGAGCCTTGAGGGCCCTGGCAGGCCCTGGAGTGGAGGTCACTTCTGTCCCCTTGGAAGCAATCTCTTCCCTGAGGAAAAAGGGCAAGCTTGGCCATCCCAGCTCTCTCCCCTCTCCCCATGTCTACTAGAAGAAATAGACTCTTTCTCAGGGGGCTTTTTCAGGGTGTCCTGCCTTGATCACCTTGCAAGTGGGGAAGGCAGCACCTTTGTGGGCATGGAGGCTACAGAGGACCATCCAGCAGAGGTGACCTTGGCCCCATGCCTCTCCTCAGTGTCAAGGCAACAGTATGGGACAAGACTGAGGGAAGGAAGGTGAGAAGGCAGGAGACAGAAGGGAGGGAAAGAGGGAAGGGACTTTCCCGGAGCATCTCCCATGTGCCAGACATCACACCAGGTGCCGTCAGCAGCCGGCCCTCCCGTACCACCAGGACTCTGTCCCAGGCCCCTTCCAGCTGCAGCTCTCTCTCTTCTCCCCTCCTTCCAGTCCATACCAGTTGCCTCCACTTTGTCACCTTCAGTCCAGCTTCCATGGGCCTCTCAGACCATCAGAATGGTTCTTGCCAAGGTCACTGGACCTTTGCTGAGTGCAACAGGCTCTTTCCAGAACTTATCTCATGTGATCTTCTAGCAGCATGTGCTAGTGTTGACCACTCTTCTCTAAGTTCTCTCTTCCCATGGCTTGTGTGCACAAAACTTGGTCTCCTGCTCCTTCCCTACTCCTCTGGCCACTCCTCAATTTCTTTACAGACGCCTCTCCCCCTGCCCACCCTATAAATGGCAGAATTTCGGGGGGCGGTTACTCTTTCCTTGTCCCTCTGTTCTGTGTGCTCCTCACTTTGTCCCCAGGCAGTTTCTTATCTGCCTGTGGGCTCAGTTACCGCCACACTGATGGCCTCGGGTCGGCCTCTCCAGCCCAGACTGGCATGTGGGTTGCCCATTGAAATCTCCATTTGGTTGAGCCAAAGGTACCTCAAATGGAACATTTCCCCAAATGTTCATCATCTTCCCTCCCATGGATAGTCCTTTGCCAGCATTCTCTGTCCCAAGAAATGGCACCACCATGCATTTCGTTCCCTTATCCAGGGACTTGGCAGTCCTTCTTGACTCTGTCACCACTCCCACATCTCATCGGTCAAGTCCCAGTGACTACATCCAGACTGCTTGTTAATAAATCCTCCTGCCTTTCCTCCCCTGCACACTATCATCTGCCCGCCACCATCCCTTGCCTGGCTTTCTGCAATAGCCTCCGAATGGTCCCCTGCTTCCATTCCGAAGTTACCTTAATCTGTCCCCCATGTTGCAGTTATGTGGGTCTTAAAACACAAACCTGATCATGTCATTCCCCTACTTAAAATTCTCCAGGGGCTCCCAATTGCTGCAAGATAAAGCTCACACTCGGCTCAGCTACAAAGTGCCACCTGGCTCTTGCCTTCCTCCCCCTAGTTCACCGGCTGCCTTTGCTGGAGCCGGAGGGAGCGACTCACTGCTCTCCTGGGCCTGCAGCTCGTGTTCCTGGAACACTCGCTCCTATTTCTCCTTCTGCTCACCGACCCAAGTCCCACTCATCCATTAGGCCTTAGCTTTAATGTCTCCTCCTGTGGGAGGCCTTTTCTGACCCCCCATCCATCCAGGTGCCCCTGCGATGCACTCACAGAGCAGCCTGCAATTCTGTTCTCTTCCTGTTTCATTGTCGACATTTCCTTCTCTACTCTGAGTTCCGTGAGGGTAGAGACTGCATCCTTTTTTTTAATTCATGTTTCCCCATACCTAGTACAGTGCCTGGTGCGTAGTAGGTGCCTAGTCTTTGCTCGTGAGTGTACAAATGAATGAATGAGGAGACAGGGTCAGAGAGCTGAAGTAATTTGTGTGACTGAGGGCTGGGATTTAAGCTTGGATGTGTCTGATTCTGATGCCCATGCTTTCCACCTCCGCTCACCACCTCCCCCTGCCTGTGGGTGCTTCCTGAGAGTATCGGAGCAGCTCTGAGCAAGGCGGAAAGTCTGGGGACAAGGGCCCTTCCTGCCCTCCGCTGTCACTTTTAGGGGAGGTAGGATAGCAGACAGAGCTAAGAAGGGAGTGAGGGCATGGAAGTGACCCAAGGGGTTTAAAGTGAGAGGAATGCAGATTACAGCCTGATACCGACAACGCTGCGGCTTGGGCCGTGCGCGGGGCGGGGAGGCTCTCTGTGCTGTGAGTTCACAGAGAGAAGGTGTGAGTGGGACCGAGGGCCCCCCCGCCATCGGATGGTGTGTTGTCAGGGGCTGCACTTCAGTGTGTGTATCAACCTAAATAAAACAGAAATGGGAAATAAACTTATTTTTTTAAAACCCATGTCATACCTTCCAGAGCCAAGAATAACATTATTTAGAACTACCTGCTACTTAGGGTCGATCTCTGTCCTGGCAGCCCTTGGCCCTAGTGGGGCATGGAGCTCTTAGTAAAACAAAGCAGCAGGGGCTGAGGAAGCACCTCCTTAGGCTGACTACCCGGGGGGGCATTCATAATTTCTGGAGCTCTAGCTTGGGGTTGGGGTGGGGATGAAGAGGAAACCCCAGATTCATCACAGCCAGGGAGTCAGGAGGCTCTATTCCCCAGCTGGGACAGCCCCCCAGCCCATTCCCCTTTCCTTCCTGCTCTGTCAGCTACAGGAATGAGGTTGCTAGGCCTCCTTCGGGAGCCACCAGGCCTTCTGGGCCAATGCAGCTGCCTCGGCCCCCAGCCTCAGCCCCAGAGGGCTCCCTTGGCCCCCATTAACCTGCCTCTCAGCTGCACATCTGCTAACCTGGGGCCTAAAGGGCCTTATAGTAAACCCCCCCTTGGAACATCTGGAGTGCAGGGGAGGGGTCCACCTGGAGGAGAAAGGAGGTGGGAGTGGGGAGAGGGAAAGGGGACTGAATGGGAGAGCATAGTCTGGTGTGTGGGGTAGGGGAGGTGGTGGGGAGGCTGGAAGGAACTAAGTAGTCCCTGGGTTCTTAGTTCTGTTGTTTGTTGAGGCAGAATGGATCAGAGGGGGTATGGTGAAGGGTGGGGCCCAAGGCTCCTCCCAGTCATCAGAGGGCGCCACGTAAGTAATCTTGCTCCTCTGATCAGAAACAACCCACAGGGACGCCTGGGTGGCTCAGTCGGTTAAGCGTCTGCCTTCGGCTCAGGTCATGATCCCAGGGTCCTGGGATCGAGTCCCGCATCGGGCTCCCTGCTCCGCGGGGAGCCTGCTTCTGCCTCTGCCTCTCTCTCTCTCTCTCTCTATCTCTCATGAATAAATAAATAAAATCTTTAAAAAAAAAAAAAAGAAACAACCCACAGCCCCCCAAGGACTAGCTGGGGCAGATCTTCATTTGAGTTCTGTCTGCTTTCATGTTGGTGTCCCTGCTTTCCACCTGCTCCTGCAAAGTCACTGACCCCTACCTCCCCAAACCTGTCCTCTTCTACCTCCCAAGTTTGGCTTAAGCCCTTTCTCAGCCTAGGACACTTTTCCTCTTCCTTTCTGTCAAGCCTTACCTCTCTACTTCCTATATCAATGCAACATTCATCTCCTCCAGGAAGTCCTCCTAGACTGATTCCATCTGACTCTGAGTCTGATGGGCACATGGGGAACACTAGGTACCAGAAGCATGGATCCTCAGTCTTTATAACCAGGAAGACAGGAGGGGAGGCCCTAGCAGAGCAGAGAAGGAAAGATTCAAGCAGAACTCTCTTGTCTTTGCGGGACCTGGAGGAGAAGCTGATCAGAATTCAAATTGGTGGGAGAGGGACAGGGTATGGGTACAGACAATAAATACTCTTTAGGTACCATCTAGATATCTTGTTTCAGAACTGGCGTGGGGGGCGGGGTGTTGGGACACTCAGTGGTCACCTTGTGAGTCTGGAAAGTTGTGAGAAAGGGCTCCATGCCTAGCCCAGGGCAGGTGGCTACCCTTCTTGGTTCATCTCTCTCCTTAGTATGACCTGACAAGTGTTCTGAATCTGACTGGGCCCAAGCTGCTCTGAGTCTGGGAAGTCAGAAGGCAGAAGGAAATTAAGTCTTGGGGAGCATTTGCTGGGTGCCTGGTGCTGTGCCAGGCACATGCATGGGCTCTCTCACCCGACCCCTTAGTCAAAACCCTCACATATCCAGCCTGGGAACACCTTGGTACAGGTCTAGCATTCTTTGAGTCTTGGCTCAGTCTAGGGCTCTAGATTGTGGTGGCCCAGATAATTTGTCTCCTTTCAGCTCAAAGGGTGGGTTGTGATTTTAGGGTCTTTCTCTGGAAATAGCTGCTGCTTTTCTTTGGGAATCCAGCTCTGCCATTTTCTAGATTAAGGATCATGGGCAAATTGTTCTGAGCCTTGGTTTCGTAATCTGTAAACTGGGGATGATAAAGTGATTGTTAGGAAGATTCACGGGGTAATGTATAGATAGTATATAGAATCTAAACCAGGTATATCCTAAGTGCACAATAAATGGTGGTCCTATTATTAGACTAAACTCCAGAATTGTTTCCCACAGTGTCATCATTTTGCACTAGTGAGGGGACCTGAGGAGGATGATTTGGGTGGCTCAGAGAAACCCTGGCTGGGAGGAGCTGAGCAAGACAGACTCTGGAGGCCAGGACTGTGGTCTTCCACCCCCTGCCAGGCTCTGCTGCAAAACTAGATTACCCAGAGAGGGATAGGTTCTCCCCCAACCCCTGCCCCCAGGAGTGGTCCTTTCAGGGGGTCAGTCACCCTGCAGTGAGTGAGTGTGTCTCACCCATCCCATATCCCTCTCATCGTGCAGATCCATGGTGAGCACCTTCACCGGACCACCGGCCTTCAGTGAGTTTACAGTCAGGATGTACAGGGCGTATTCATAAACAGGATATGATAGGATATGGCTGGTCAGAGTGCAGTGGGAAGGGGGCAGCTAACACAGCTGGGGTCCTGCAGTGTCAGGTGCTGTGCCAAGTTCTCCATGGCACCAAGCATCAGAGCTGAGATTTCAAATCTGTATCTAACATCCAACTCCTACTACTCTGCAGAGGTGAGAAGTTTGACAACCTAGTTTCTTTTTTTTTTTCTTTTTTGGTTTTATATATTTATTTTTAAAGGGCAAAATATTTAGATAATTTAAATACAAGTCCAACAGAATGATGCTGTCCAAGAAAGCAAGGATGCCAAAATGTGTTCTTACTTCCAGATTCTCAGCGGTATTGTCTGAGGCTTCTCTCAGTAAAAAAAAAAAAGGGGGGGGGTCTGATGCATTATGCACAGATAGTTTTCTTATCTGCAGTGTAATATACCATTTCCTGTGGACACCTGAACTTTTCCACATCCGTCTCAGGAATTTCAAACCCAAATTCATCCTCCGAGGTCATGGTCACCTCCACGTGGTCCAGCTAAGCTGGGGTCTTTCATAAAATGAGAAGCTACCGAGAGCTTTTCTGGGTCAGTCTTGTCATGGAGGTTGGACACATAAAGAACACAGTCCTTGATTCCCTCTCACATCAAAGGGGGAGCATCACTCTGCTGGTAGCACAGTTGGGTAGCTCCACGTGGAACCTAGAGCAAGGGCAGGAGGGAGACGCTGAACATAAAGGGCCTCTAAGTACGTATGCGCAGAGATATAGCTATCTTTCCCAAAGCTTTTAGGGCTTTAGAGAACCCACATCATCTGATTCTAACTGTGGCCATCAGGTCGCACGGAGTCACAGTGCTGGTAGTCCCAGCAGCCTGACAACCCAGCTTCTGAGATGAGAAGAGAGCCTCGCGGTGTGTGGGATGCCCTGTGGTTGGGACAATCAGCAGAGCTCCGTGCAAGAGACCACACTTGTGTTGGGTTTTGAAGGTAGGCTACAAGGTGGACAGGTGGAGGTCCAAGGACAGCTTTTTGCTGGGAGGGGAGGAGCCTGAGCAAAGTGTGGAGGCAGCGGATCGGAGGCATGGGAGGTGTAACGCTGGATTCAGGGAACGGCAGCTCTGCTTGGGACAGGCCTAGTTTTCCTCGCTTGCAGCACCATGAGCCAGCCTGCCTGGGAGAAGACACGTAGAGAGGTCTGGAGCCTTAGACGGCCAGCCAGGGACTGTCTCAGAGGTAGTGGAGGCCACTGCAGGGTTCTCATGGAGACGAACCTATGCCTTTGAGAGGGCACAGTGGACCTAGCTGAAGGGGGGACAGTGAGGCCAGTTAGGAGGCCACTGCAGGATAGGGCCTAGGCCACTGCAGGTTAGGGCCTAGGCCACAACAATGACCCTGGGCTCAAGAGGAGGGGGCGCGGCCTTGAGATTCCATTGCCGGGGCCTGGTGATGGCGTGGGTAGAAGATCCAGGGAAAAGGTGAGACACAGAGGTGACATGAAGCTATGAGTCTCCTTCCATTGCTGGCTCTCCGATCTTTCCTTCCCCAGAGCCCCTCCCCGTGCCGGCTCCGCGGAGAGCTCCCTTGCTGGCCTCCCTCATCTCAGCACTCCGGAGCCTGGGACTTAATTATACATTGACGCACTTTGTTTTTTAAAAAACATGTTTATTTTTGTTCTGACTCATTGTAGAAAATTTAGAAAATACAAAAAATAAAAGGAAATAAAAATCACCCACAAGGCTACCACCCAGACACAATGCTTGTTAACATTTCTGTGTATTTCTCTATGAACACACATGTTCTTATAAACAGACGTGCTTCTTTTATGATACGTTGAATCTTTACAAGTTATTTGGGATCTGTTCTGTTGTTTTCTTCAAGATTGTACTATAGAGCACCAGTGTAATTATTTTAGGTTTAAATAGTTTTGAAAATTGAGATATAGTTCACATAGCATAAAATTCACCCTTATAAAGTGGACAGTTTGGTGGGTTTTAGTGTATTGGCAAACTTGCGCATCTATCACACTATCTAATTCCAAGGCATTTTCATGACTCATTAGCAGTTTTTCCCGATTTCCCTCCCCCCAGCCCCTGACAAGTGCTAATCCACTTTCTCTCTCTCTGGATTTGTCTGTTCTGGACATTTCATATAAATGGAATCATACAATAGGTTGCTTTTTGTGTCTGGCTTCTTTCAGCATGATGTTTTCAGGACTCATCCGTCTCTTTATCCAGGCATGTAATCAATACTTCATTTCTTTTTGTGGCTGAAAAATATTCCATTGTACGGCTATAACACATTTTGTTTACCTGTTCACCAAGCTGATGGACATTGGGTTATTTCTATGGTTCGGTTATCATGAATAATGCAGCTATGAACATTGTGTAGACATATGTTTTCATTTATCTTGAGTATTTAACTAGGAGTGCACTTTCTGGGTCGTATGGTAACTCTACGCACAACTTTTTGAAGAACTGCCAAGCTATTTTCTGAAGTGGCTACCCATCTTACATTCCCACCAGCATGGTATGAGGGTTCTGATTTCTCTACATCCTTGTCAACACCTGTTACTGTCTTTTCGATTATAGTCATCCTCGTGGGTGAGGCGGTATCTCATTGAGGTTTTTTTTCTTTTTTTAAAAAAGATTTTATTTTTATTTTTATTTTTTTTTAACAGCGAGAGTGGGAACACAAGCAGGGAGAGTGGGAGAGGGAGAAGCAGGCTTCCCGCCAAGCAGGGAGCCCGATGTGGGACTCGATCCCAGGACCTTGGGATCATGACCTGAGCTGAAGGCAGATGCTTAATGACTGAGCCACCCAGGCATCCCTCATTGTGGTTTTGATTGATATTTCTGTAGTGACTAATGAGATTAAGTATTTTTTCACGTGCCTATTGGCAATTTGTTTATCTTGTTTGGAGAAATGGCTACTCAGATCCTTGGCCCATTTTTGATTGGGTTGTCTTTTTTTTATTGTTGAGCTGTAACAGTTCTTTATATATTCTAGATACAAATCCCTTATCAGATCTATAATTTGAAAATATTTTCTCTTGTTCTGTGGCTTGTCTTTCCATTTTCTTTTTTTTTTTAAACTTTATTTATTTTAGAGAGAGAGAGTGCAAGAGAGCTGGGAGGGGCAGAGGGAGAGGGAGAGAGAGAAAATCTCAAGAAGACTCCCTGCTGAGCGAGGAGCCCACCTTGGGGCTCCATCTCACAACTCTGAGATCATGACCTGAGCTGAAATCAAGAGTCAGATGCTTGACCGGCTGAGCTACCCAGGCGCCCCTCCATTTTCTTGATAGTGTCCTTTGAAGAACAAAAGCTTTTCATTTTGATGAAGTCAAAGTTGTCTGTTTTTTTCTTTTGTTTCTTATTCTTTTGGTGAACTATTGCCTAACCCAAAGTCAGGAAGATTTTTGTCTATGTTTTCTTCTAAGAGTTTTATAGAGTTTTAGATCTTTGATCTGTTTTGAGTTAATTTTTGTATATGGTGTGAGGTAAAGGTCCAACTTTACTCTTTTGCATATAGAAAGCCAGTTGTTCCAACACAACATTTTCATCACCCCAAAGACTATCCTTTGAAAAGCTTATTCTTTCTCCTGTTGAACTGTCTTAGCACCCTTGTTGATATTAACTGTCCATTAAAGTATGAATTTATTTTTGGACTCTCAGTTTCATTCAGTTGATCTGTATGTCTGTCCTAATGCCAGTGCTATACAGTCTTGATTACTGTAGCTTTGTAGTAAATTTCAAAACTGGGAAGTGTGAGTTCTCCAATTTTGTTCTTTTTAGAAATCGTTTTGGATATTCTGGCTCTCTTGCATTTCCATATGAATTTTAGGATCAGATTATCAATTCCTTTTCTTTTCTTTTTTTTAGAGAGGGGGAGAAGGGAGAGGCAGAGGGAGAAGGAGAGAGAGAATTCCAAGCAGGCTCCTCTGCCCAGCACGGAACCTGATGGAGGCTCAGTCTCACAACCCAAGATCATGACCTAAGCTGAAACCAAGAGTCAGCCACTTAACTGACTGAGCCACCCAGGTTCCCCTCAGTTTGTCACTTTCTACTAAAAAAAGGACATTGGGAGTTTAATAGGGGTTGTGTTGAATCTGTAGATTAATTTGGTGAGTAGTGTCATCTAAACAATATGAAGTCTTCCAACCCATGAATATGAGATGTCTTTCCATTTATTTACATATTCTTTAATTTCTTTTAACAATGTTTTATGGTTTTCAGAGTATAGATCTGGTACTTTTTGTTAAATTTATTCCTAAGTATTTTATTCTTGTTGATACTTTTTTTTTTTTTTTAAAGATTTTATTTATTTATTTGAGAGAGAGACAATGAGAGACAGAGAGCGTGAGAGGGAGGAGGGTCAGAGGGAGAAGCAGACTCCCTGCCGAGCAGGGAGCCCGATGCGGGACTCGATCCTGGGACTCCAGGATCTTGACCTGAGCCGAAGGCAGTCGCTTAACCAACTGAGCCACCCAGGCGCCCTCTTGTTGATACTTTTATAAGTGGAATTATCTTAATTTCATTTTTGGATTGTTCATTGTAAGTGTGTAGAAATATAATTGATTTTCATATATTGATCTTATAACCTGCAATCTTGCTATACTCATTTATTCTAATAGCTTCTTATTAGGTATTTTAATGTTTGATAGGGGAAGTTCTAGTCTATTTTTCGGTTATATTTTTCTCATCTATTTATTTTATGACATGAACTTTAGTTTTATTTTGCGAAGGTACCCCCCCAACCCCTGCCCAAAAAAATCCCATTGGGATCTTAGTTGGAAAGACATTAAATCTGTAAGTTGAATTGTAGACAATTTATATATTTATAAAATTTATTCTCATACAGGACTTATTTCTCTTAATTCAAAACATCTTTTATACATCTCAGTAATCTTTTTGTGTTTTTTTTTGTTAAAGACCCATGTATTTCTTGCTAGAATTATTCTACAATATTTATTGTGTTTTGTTTGTTCATGAGCTTTTTTTTTTTTTTTTAAGATTTCATTTATTAGAGAGAGAGCGAGCTCTCACATGAGTTGGGGGAGGGTCAGAGGGAGAGGGAGAAGCAGACTCTCCACTGAGCGGGGAGCCTGATGGGGGGGTGGGGATCGATCACAGAGCTCGATCACAGGACCCCAAGATCATGACCTGAGCCAAAGTCAGACGCTTAACTGACTGAACCACCCAGTGCCCCTGTTCATGAGTTTTATTTTAGGGGCTATTAGTAATGTAAAGAAGATGTTTTCAGCATTATTTCCTCTGTTTGTTGTTGGAATTTAGGAAAATATTGTATAATACCCCTCCATTTGTATCTGGTCACTTTATTGAATTCTTTTATTAATCTTAAGGGTTTTACCATTGGTTCTGTTGGATTTGGAGCTATCTCATGTTATTTACAAATAATAAGTATAGCTTTTATTTCTGTTTTCCATCTTATGAGTGAATCAGAATTTTCAGAAGAATGATGATGATTATTAACACAATGAACATATTTATCTTGTTCTGGATTTTAATAGGAAAGTCTCTAAGATTTCCCCATAGACTGTGACGCTTGATACTCTTTAACATAAGTAGTACATATCATTTTGAGAAAACATTCCTCTATTTCAATATTTTAAGTCTTTAAAATTAGGATTTGGGGATGTTACTGAGTGACTTTTCAGTATATACTGAGGTTATATATACTGAACCCGTTATACTGTAATATAATTCATTATTTTAATTATTATAGTATTCTTGGAATTTCCCTATCCTCATAGTGGTAGATGGTAGATTATTCTTATTATATTATTTGTTGCCAGTGTTATAATAAAATATTCATGAATGAGAATGATCTATAGCTTATTTTCTGTGCTTTCATTGATAGCTTTTGCTGTTAGGCTAAACTGAGTTCGAAGAGTGAATTGAGTATCATTCTAGCTTTTTCTGTTCCTGCAACAGTTTATAAAGCATGAAGTTATTTTGTACTTGTAAGTTTGGAAGAAGTCACTGATAAATTGTCTGGTCCCAGACCTTTTTTTGAGAAGTAAATTCTTCAATAATGTTCCTAATTTCTTCTTTACAATTAAAAATTTTGCCAGAATGTGACTAGCTATGAATTTCTTTTCATTCAGTTTACCTGAAACATGATAAACACTTTTTAACAATATATTTTTTCAGCCTCAAAGTGTTTTGTTTTGTTTCTTCTCCTCAGGTAGAGCTATCTTGTCTTCTGCTCCATTCACTCTGGCTTTAATCCTCGGGAATACCTATAGTTCTTAAGCTCAAATTCAATTCTCTCTCCTATTTATCTCTCCTTATTTTCATAACTTTCATCTTTTATTCTGACTTCAAAGATTGGGTCTCATGTTTATTCTCCCCGTTGCTGAATCAGTTTTCTGTGGTGCCGGTTCTACTTTTATTACCCACAAAGCAAATCTGAATTTTGCTCTTTCAACTTTACGTCCCTTGCAACATTCCCGCATCCCACCAAGCTCCCTTTGCATTTCAACTTGTCTTTCACATTTACCTTTATTTTTCCCCATTTTATGCTGTTGTTCTTCTGTCTCATCTTTTTTTTTTCTTTGGATTTTTGCTCCTATTTCATAGAGGTCATAATTTCCTGTACCTTATTGAGGATGCCAAAAAAACTTCTACTTTTTTTTTTTTTTTCCTCATTCTGGTCATAAATTATTTTCAGAGATTTGATCTTTTTCTGGGCTTTTAGATGCTATTACCACTTTTTTGTTCTTCAGAATTTTTTAAAAAAGTGTTTTAAAAATTTTCTTTATCTTTTGAAAAAATGCATTTAAAGGAATATGGCAAAATACATATAAAATTTGCCATCTTAACCGTATTTAAGTATATAGTTTAGTGGCATGGAGTACATTCACAGCGCTGTGTAACCATCACCAGCATCCATCCACAGACTTCTTTTCATCTTGCAAAACTGAAACTCTGTGCCCATTAAACACTAACTCCACGTTTCCTCCCCCGCCGCCCCCCACCCAATCCCTGGCAACTGCCACTCTACTTCCTGCCTATGAATTTATTGCTCTAGGTAGCTCTCATATAAGTGTGACCCTGTATTTCACATAGCATAATGTCTCCAAGGTTCATTTATGGTGTAGGGTGAGTCAGAATTTCTTTCCATTTTACAGCTGAATGATATTTCATTGTATGTGTATACGCATATACCATATTTATTTATCCATTCATCCATCAATAGATACTTGGATTGCTTCCACCTTTGGCTCTTGTGAATAATGCTATGAACATGGGTTAACAAATATCTCTTGGAGTTTGTGCTTTTTCTCCTTATCTTTGAAGAGAGTAAATTTTATTTAGGTGCAGTAATTGTCACTAGGGAGGTCATGTGAGTTACACTGTTTTGCTTTCTAGCCTCCTGGTGCTAGTTCAGTCAGCTTCTCAGATGCACAGATGGAAAGCAGGTTGGTGTGTACAATTCCCAGGCCAATTTGTAGCATCTCAGCAAATACTCATCTGGTGTAGCTCTGGTGTCCTGCAGTGGAATCTTAGTCCTCACCCAGGGAAGAGTTCTCTGATTCGCTCAACCAAGGACTATAGGAAAGCCTACACCAGTGGTTTGCTACCCTGGCTGAACATTAGAATCACTGGAGGAAATTTTAAGTGATAATATGTTTAGGCCTCACCCTGAACAAATGGACTCAGAAATTCTAGGGTTAGGCCCAGGCACCGTGGTTTTAGGAAGCTCCTTAGGTGATGCTATTGTGGAGCTCTGTCTCAAGATGCATGACCGCTAAGGCTGCCCTCTATCTGCCACAGGATGGTCCTTGCCTTGGGGACACTCACCTCCCAGGATGAAGAAGTCACTTCCAATCCTTCTCTCCACCTTCCTGCCATATTATTTTCAGGGAGTTGAAATCTCTGGGTAAATCTAGAAATAGGGGTTAGGGTGGTGGTGGTGGATAGTACATTGGCTACCTCAGCAAGCATTGTTCACACAGTATAGGAACATGGCTGTCCAGTTTTCTGGATTCTGATTCAGAATAGATGGGGAAGGAGGACTTGGTTCCATGGACCCCAGAGCTAGCAGAGGGGTCAGATCCAGGTTAAGTGTTGCTTTTGGTTAAGGTCTAAGTTTTCATCCTTTTTTTCTGTGTCTTCACAGGTGTTTTAGTGAGAGGGTGGCTAAGTTTTCCTCCATTTGAACTGAAGACAACTTGAGTGTGTTTTACTTGTTTCTTTCATTTCCCTTCTAGACCAGAGGAGAGGGATTATGGCTAGTCTCCCTGTATCAGTGATTTTAGTATGGAGTTGGAGTACAGTGAGTACTTACAGATCAATCAGGAAGGACTGAGAAGATGATGAGTATAGGAAGGACCGGCACCATGTGGGGTTAGGTCAGGAGGCTCCTGAAGAAGAGGATTTTTAAGTAGAACTTTGAAGAGAGGAGGGAGAAGCATATTTCAAACAGTGGCACCACCCTTTCAAAGGTACAGGGATCAATAAACCATGAACTCTGGGACAAGGAGGGAGGCAGAGAGGCATATTTCCCAGATGAAATGGAGAGGGGGGGACCTTTGGAGAAACGAGGCTAGCGAGAGAGTCATTCCAGGAAAGGAATCTTGAAACCCAAGCGTAAAGGGTTTGGAGTTTACTGGAAGCCATGGATGATTCCGATCAAGAGAAAGACAAGATCACACCCATCCCATCGGGGGAGGGAGGGGTTCTCTAGTCTGTGTGAATGGATGGATGGAGGGACAGATGGATGAGTGGATGGATGGATGGATGGGTGGATAGGTAGACTGATGGGAAGTAGGGAGGTTGGGGAGGAGAGGATTGAAACCACATATCCACAACCTCCCTAGTTCTCATACTGGTCCACAGGGAGCTTGGGAGCCCCTAGAAATGAGGAAGGAGAAAACAGACTGTGGGAAGGACTGGAACCCTGTGTTAAGGAAGCCAGATCTGATACAGACTTTTTCCTTTTCTTCTCCTCCTCTTCCCATGGTACATTTAAAGTATTAATACGTGGCTTGGTTTCCCATGGTACCTATTACTGCAGAATCTGCTGGCATGGCCTTTAAGTATCTTCAAAATGCTGTGATGTTGCTGATATTCCCTAAACCTCTGACATCACTGCCCCCTCTTTGGAGAGACAAGTTGGGAAAATCCCCATCTGCCTCTTCCTCCACCGACCACAGCTGCCTTTTGCCAAGGGCAGGCATCCAGGCCCCAGGCAACCACAGGACCCAGCTCTCAAACACATCCCAGACAGCCCAGGAAGGTCCCCAGAAGCCAGCCTGATGTCTGGAATCCAATGGCTAGAGGCTGGGGGATGGATGAGATGGCTTTTTGTAGTCCCCACCCGAGAGAATTCCGGGATCGTCACCCACAAAGCTGGCCTTCTGCCCAGATCTGTAGGTCTGTGTCTTCAGGGGAAGCTCATAAAGGCTATACAGAGTCTTGTCCCTGCCTCCCTCCTGGAAGGGTGGGTAGTTATTTTTATATATTGCTGCCGATTAAAACACAAGGAATGATTTGGAGGAATGCTCAAGTATCATCCTTTGATGTATACAAAGGAAGCGCCTTCCCTGCCTCCTGGGGTTCTTGCACATCCATCAACTCTCCTGACATACGGAGAGAAAGGGTGATTGGGCATTAGCATAGCCTGGAGAACCAGTTGAAATTGCCTTCGTTTTAATATCCCACCTTTGATCTGTTGAAAGGCTGACAGTGAGAGGGGAAGGATCTTACTAGGTGGCATAAATCAGAACTGATGAAATCACTTTCCTCCAACAAACTCAGACCTTCCCCTGTCTAGGGAAAAGGAAGGAAAAGCGTTGCTGTAGCTCTGAGCTGCCCTTTCCCCTTCAGTCATGAGCAGGAACACACAGATTAATTGAAGCCTCCATCAACCCCACCCCCTGCCCCCTGCAGGGAAGCTTGAGTTCTCTGAACTTCTGGTGGCTCAGTCAGAGTTCTCTGCTCCCCATGCTCTCTGTCACCATGGGACCCATCCATCCATCCACCCCAGAGTGTTCTGGTTCCAACTCCTGAGAGTTTTCATTTCTGGACTGTCAGAACTCATGCACACTCTGTGAGGGCCTGGTGATGGGTTCTAGGTGGGTAGAGGCATGGCTAGGACCCAAGGGGTGGGACCAAATATTGGACCCTGCTGGAAATGGCACTTGGAGACCAAGCTCTTCATAAGACCTCAGCCAGCAACATAGGGAGGGGAGCAGCCATCCTCCTTCATGCGGTTTCTGGGAAACTGTCCTCATGGCACTCTCTCTGGGGGCAGAGGTTGATGAACACCTTCTCCCAGGTGAACAAAGGCAGGAGAGAAATCAAACGCTGGACTCAAAGCCAAAAACCTTCTTTGGCTCTACTATCTATTCACTCTCTGACCTTGGATGATTACCCCTTTTCTCTTGGTTGAGTGGGGTCCCTCTCAGCTCTCACTTCTTTGACTGGTGGCCTCTTCTCAGCAGGTAGTTCCCTGAGCAGTGCTGGAAGCACTCATGATTTCATCAATAAAACCCCCCACGCAGGGGCGCCTGGGTGGCTCAGTCGTTAAGCATCTGCCTTCGGCTCAGGTCATGATCCCAGGGTCCTGGGATCGAGCCCCGCATTGGGCTCCCTGCTCAGCAGGAGGCCTACTTCTCCCTCTCCCACTCCCCCTGCTTGTGTTCCCTCTCTCGCTGTGTCTCTCTCTGTCAAATAAATAAATAAAAAATCTTAAAAAAAAACAAAACAAAAAAAACCCCACAGATTGAATGCCCACTGTGGGCCAGTTTCAGGGAGAGGACAAAGCCCATGCCCTCAGGGGACTTCCAGTCTAATGGAGAGAAAAGCAATCAGAGTGGGAGCTTGGTAAACTTGCTCAAAGGTACAAATTTGGCCTTAGCCTTTCTCCCACCTAGACCTCTCTCTGGCCCAAAGCTCCTTGCATTCCAAGTCTGTGTCCCGTTTCCAGAAGTTTCTCTCAAAAAGCTGTTCTCCATTAAAAGTCTACCTAATAATACTTGCCAGATTAAAAAATATTAATAGGCAATTTCTACATCTAAAAAGGAATATTGTCTAATAAGTAAAATTTTAGTCATCTTAAAATGCTTGTGGGTCATGGGGGTGGGGATTGGCTGCCCTAAGCCTCTGCATGACGCCACGTGCTTATACAATGGCCTGCCCAGTAAGCCCCTGTCTTGAGTACAGAGGGATATAACACAGAAGACTTGTCCAAAGAAGGTAATAGACACCTAGAAGGACAGAGTGAGAAAGACACTTAAAGCTAACCCTCCCTTTGCAGGTGAAGAAACTGAACCCAGAGAAGGGAAAGAGACCTGTCTGAAAGCAAGAGCTCTGGGCATCCAGAGGCACAAGACCTTTGCCAGCCTCCCTTCCCCAACCAGAGTTTTGTCTCTTAACCTCAGCTGAGAAATGCCTACACCCTCTAGGTGCCTACAAGTTAAAGTTCAGATTCATAAAGCCCCCCAAGGACTAGCACATTTTCTTCCCAACTACTTATCCCATCTTGTTCAAGCCCTGGCTCCTGGCACACGCATCTAGTTCACTTGTACTTGGATCAGCACCTTTGCCCGCACTCCTCTGTCTGCCAGAAATGCTTGTTCCTTATCTACTCGGTGAAAATTCACTTATTTTGTCAAGGTCTAGTACAAATATACCTCTTCTGGGAAACCTGTCCTCCCTTCCCTTCCTTGGATGAATGATTCACACCCTCTGCACACTCTTCTTGTTCCCCCAACTCTTGGTGTACGCCACACACGGATTCTCTCTCTCTCTCTCATTCTCTCTGTCTCTGTCTCTCTCTCTCTCTCTCTCACACACACACACACACACACACACACTGCATCACGATTGGTATTTTATTTATTCATCTTCACTGCTAGACTGTAAGCTCCCACAGGCAGGAACCAAATCTCATTCCGTGTCTGTCTCCCTAATGTCCTGCATTGAGCCTAACTAACTTCTTAGAGCCGTGTCATCCAGTATGGCAGCCACTAAGCATGTGTGTCAATTAAAAATAAATTAAAAAATGCAGTTCCTCAGCCACACCAGCTACATTTCAAGTGTTCAACAGCCACATGTGCCTAGTGGCTACCATTTTGGACATTGTGGATATTGAACATTTCTCTCATCACAGAAAACCCTATTGAACAGTATTATCTTAGAAGACACCAGAGACTTACAGCCCCCAAGATGGAGGAATCATGGGTCTGGGAAGTCGTTAGCTGCCCAGACTACATACACGTCACTGCCTTGCACAGAGAAGATGTGTGAAGGGAAGCTCCTAGAACTGGGTCTGGAGTTCGATCGCTTGGCTTCAAGGCTTGGTTGCTACTTCTAGTGAAGATACACTGTCAACACCTTTTCTGGCTATAGCTCCAAACTGTCAGCTCTCTCAGAGCCTCCACTGACTGCTTTCCTTAGATAGGAAATTTCTTTTCATTGACTGGAAAGGGCCTTTCAGGGCAAGTGCTGATGTTCACATCTTGCTAAGGGGAAGCCTCATCAATAAACCTGGACAGAGTGATGGCCATGTGAAGGTGGTTTAAGGTTACCTAGCTTCTCCCTTTTCCTGCCCCTGACCCTTTACCATCCTAGGACAGGAATAAAAGGTGTGGGCTGAGGCAAAGCGTGGACTTCCCTACCACTTACCTCCCACAGCCCGCCTCAGCGAGGGGATCAGGGTAACGGGGCAGTCTGACGTCCCCCAGCACGTGAGCAGCATTGGCAAGACTTCTAGAATTATGCAGCTGACCCTGGACCCATCTGTTCTACACAGCTGAGGGGTGTGAGGCATGTACATCAGAGTTCCTGGCCTGACAAGCCTTGGAAAACTAAGCTTGCTTTTACCTAGTGCCTCACACCTCCCCTCTCTGTACTCTTTCTGTTCTCCTGGGCCTGTCCTCCAAGAGCCTTCCTTTTTCATAAGGAGACATCTTTGAATTCTGTACTTGAGACAGCCTCCCAACTGTTTCCCTGCCCTCTGCCTTCACCGATCCCTCCCAATCCAATCTCAACACAGGAGCCTCAGTGATCTTCTGAAAATGCCAATTTAACCTGTGACCCGCTATAATCTGCCCCTTTCCAGTTTTGACTGTCTCATCTCTGGATCCTTCTCACTCACTTTGACATCATTGACTAGGCACCACCAGATACCTTCCCTACCTCTGTGGTTTTGCTTTTGCTGTTCTTTTTGCCTTGCCTCTAATACTGCCTCTTCAGAAAACTCCTACTCCCCCCTTGGGAGCCAGCTCAACTGTCACCTCCTCTGTGCGGTCTTCTGGGTTTCCCACAGGAGGAAAGAGTGGGACCCAGCTTCCAGAGCATTTTCCATATACTTGACTGAAGTATGCATAGTTGTGAGTTTAAAGCCACAGGCTTTGGAGTCAAACAAATGGCTTCACCTCTATGTGCCTCCTTTTCTACATGTAAGATGGGGATAATAAGATTCCTACTCCATCGGACTGGGGTGGAGGTTAAGTATGAAAATATATATGAAATGCTGAGCACACTTGGCAATCAGCTAACTCTCAATAAATGTTAGCAAAAGTTTTTATATTGTCTTATTAAATAATAAAGTAAATAGTCTGAGAGCTTCTCTGAAGAGGGACTCTCTGTTATGCTTGTTTGAATCCCAGCACTGAGCACAATGCTGGCCTAGCAGTAGGTATTCAGTGAATGTTTAGTGGATTTAATCCAATCCACCGGATTGAATTTTTTAATCCTTTTTGATTGAACTAAATCCAATCCGATTGAATTCAAGACCAAAGGAATGACACTTGGTGATTGAGTTGAGACTAAAATAACTGAGGGGCATTTCAGGCAACCTGATGGGTAGTGGGGAGATATTTGGGGCCCATAGAGACTTTATGGAATCCCTCAGGGAACCACAAAGGGCCTTCACAGGAGGCGAGTTGTGGTCTCCACAAAGGGAGCTCGGGCTGGTGTCAGTGTGTGCAAAGGTCAAGGCACCTGAGTACTGGGCCCAAGCTGGTTGAGTCTGCCTGGTCCCCAGGCGCCCTCCCTAAGCAGGGCCAGGGCATGCTACAGAGAGGGAGCACCCCCCACCCCGGCCCCGCCCCCACCACACTGTTAGAGCCCCATGGCCCTCCCTGTGGAGGCTGCTGGCTGGCACTGGCGGCTGGTGCAGGAGGCTAGGGCCTCCTGCCTGTGGAAAGCCCAGGGGCACCTTCTTGCCACTCTGCAGGTGCCAGCCTGCTCTCTGCTGGAACCCTCACCTTCCCTGGCAGGCTTTCCGTCAGGGCTGTTGGTCCCTCCAGGCAATGAATGGCTCCCACATGGAATATTTTCCCCACAGAATAACCATTTCCATAGTGGCTGCTTTTTGTTCTTTTTTTCATTTTCAATATCCTCCCCTTTCCACCCTGCCTGTACTCCACCCCAACCAGAGCCTGAGATGCCCCCCGCCCCCATACCATCCCCATCCTCTCTTTTCTTCTCCTTGTCCTGCTGAAAGTCAACTCTGTGCCTTTGTGGGCTGGGGAGGGGGACTAGGGGCTTTGAGGTGAAAAGCCAGCTTGGGTTTTGCTCAGAGCAGCCAGTTGACCACTGGGTGCCAAATACACAGCCCTTGTCCTCAAGGTACCTCACCCCCAACCTCTTTCTTACCTCACACTTACAATTAGGAATTGAGAACAGAAGGTCTGGCCCACAGCTTTTGAGGATTTCTGAGCTTGGGAGCAGGACTGGCTTCACTGGCGTGTGCCCTGTGCAATTATTCAGGACCTCGGCTCAGAAGGTTTAGTGCTCTGCTCTTGCCATCTTGAAATTCTTAATCATTTTTAAATAGGGGTTTCCCAGTCTCATTTTGTGTCGGGCTCCACAAATCACATAGCCCATCCTGCCTAGGAGGGCCTGAATGGAGAGCAGCTTCAAGGAGAGAAGAAGGTAGCTAGGCTGGAGTGGGAATTGGAGCAGAGAAGCACCACCAAACTCAGTGACCAGGTCATGGGATGAGAGCTGGCCACGGGCTCCCCCTCTCTGAACTTCTGCATCTGAAATGGTACGTTGGCCCTCCTTTCCAACTCTGCAGAAACCTGATGGGCTGATGAGGGAAAGGGATACTGCAGAGCCTAAGATTGGCTGGGGACACTTTCTTAGGATGGGGGGCCACATCGTGGAGGGGCCCTGTAAACACCATCTCTCTCTCTCTAGGTGAAAAACAAGAGTCTTCCCCAGATGTCCCCAGCCCTCGGAGCCTACGTCAAGCCCATCTATCTTCATGGATCTTGGTTTTCAGCCTCTCTCTACTCCTAAGAATCCTGTCCTATAATCACCATGTTTTCTCATATCATGTGGTTCAGAACTGGAGAGAGGACTCAAGTCACACCGGACCTGAGTGTAATAGAACAGAAAGACACCCCTCAACCCTTTTCTCCCTGCTGTCTTCCTGGTCCTGCCCTGGGACATGCTGACCTTTTGATTCAAAGTCACCGTATGTCCAGGGAGCAGGTACTAGGTAGCAGGCACTGGGCTTAGAGCTTCACATGAATGATCCCTTTTATTTTTATTTATTTTTAATTTTTTAAAAAGATTTTATTTATTTGACAGAGAGAGACACAGCAAGAGAGGGAATATAAGCAGGGGGAGTGGGAGAGGGAGAAGCAGGCTTCTCGTGGAGCAGGGAGCCCGATACAGGGCTCAATCCCAGGACCCTGGTATCATGACCTGAGCCCAAGGCAGATGCTTGATGACTGAGCCACCCAGGCACCCCTGAATGATCCCTTTTCAATGAATACCTGATGACATCCATGGGTCAGCTGGTGGTCCACTAGGAGCCCTGACTCTGTCTTAGTCTTGTATTTGACTAAGATCTGGTAGGAAATAAGATGGATTAAAGAAAGAAATTCCTTGGGGCGCCTGCTCCCTGCTCCACGGGAAGCCTGCTTCTCCTGCTCCCACTCCCCCTGCTTGTGTTCCCTCTCTTGCTGTGTTTCTCTCTGTCAAATAAATAAAATCTTAATAAAAAAGAAAAAAAAGGAAGAAATTCCAGAAAGGATCCATTAGGTCAATCGAATGCTCTGTGGGCTGTAAGGGACTTTGGTTTTCAAATATATATATGCTTCCTACAGCTCAGAGAGGTGTCTGTCTTTCTGTCATCCAGTCCTTTTAGGGAAGCCAGGCTGGTAGAAAGAAATGGAAAGGAGCCCTGAGTTTGAGTCCCAGGCATGCCACTCCTTTTGGGCATTTCTCTTTATCTCTCTGAGCTTCAGTGTCCTTATATAAAATGAGTGGGGCTGCCAGTCTCCTTCAAGCTGATATAATGTGATTCTGAGTTTACACTGTTGTTCTTCTGGGTCACTGTCAGTCAACAACTTCTTGCTGTCTAACCTAAATCTCTTCTGCTGCTGCTTGCTCCTGGTTATGTCTTGATCTCATTTTAGTCCATTGGGACCAGGTCCCCATGTCACTAGCTCTCTGGAATGTCCTATGGCCAGGCGACTTTCAGACCACCTGCCCCTTGGGACTTGGACTTGGAGGGAAGGCGCCCCAGCCATCACTCATGCTTTCCCTGCCCCTGCCCCGCACCCCCCCCACCCCCGCCTCAGTCTCAGTCCTGGGCTGGGGGAATGTGAGGAGTAGTTTGGCCCTCTAGAGGTTAAGCTATTTCCCCAGAGCCCAAGCAAGCCCAAACTGGCTTGTGAGGTCCCTGCTAATCTGCCCTATTACCGCAGGTAAGAATTATAGTCAGAAATCATTCAAGGAGCCCAGGCCCACGTGGGAGAAAGAGAAGAGCTGTTGGGGGTGGTTGATTTTATTCCAGAGCTTAATTGGTATAATTGCTCTTTTCTTCCTGCCAAACCCAAGTCCGTCTGGATTGGCTCTCCCACCTGCGGATGGGGAGCAGCTCAGATAGGTCCATTAGTCTCAAATGGTGAATTCAGGCTGCTTGGAAACTCCTTTGCCCGCCCCCCCCAGATGGCATGGGAGCCCAGGCCCACCTGCCCCAGAGGGGCCCCAGGACAGTCTGAACCTGACTCAGGAGGGTCAGGCAGCTTCTTCAGAGAGCACCCTATCCTGCTTGGGGTGGGGCAGGGAGAGAGTACAGGGGACTTCTTGGAGCTCCCCAAGGTTCAGAGGTCCCTGAGGGAGGGGTGGATGTCCCACAAGAGGGGAAGGGGAATATAGAAGCCAGTACTGCTCCATTTTCTCCCCTGCTGCCTCCCTGCTCCTCTCTGGGCCCCCTCGGGAGCCCACTTTGAAGGGGGTGTTTTGTCCTCACAGCCAACCCTACCAGGAGAGCCCATAATTGCCAGATGCCCAGTTTCTCCCTTGGGTCCCCAGGGCCCCCGTGGACAGCCTCCTTGTTAGAAGGGAAGGTAATGCTGGGGCCTTTTGTCTGCCTTTAACCTCAAAACAGTCTCAGGGGTGGGGGGTTAGTCACACTATACAGTGAGGAAACCAACCCAAAATGTTAAAAGAGGGGTTTGTGACTAGATCTGTTTGATGGCTAAACCCACACTTCCTCCATGCTCACAGGAGCCCCCGGGGTTAGAGTTGCCACATAAAATAGGAATATTGTATGGGGCCTACTTATTTTTAAAAAGTTGTTCTTTGTATATCTGACATTCAAATTTAACTGGGTACCATCTCAAATATTGCATGGGACATATTTATACTAACAATTATTTGTTATTTACCCAAAATTCAAATTCCAATCGGCAACATGTATTTTTATTTGTTAAATGCAACAATACTCTGCTGGGTTCACATCCCCACCCAAGTCTGCCTGGCCTGAGTGAAATGCTTGGACCTTCTGCTCACCCCAAACACAAATTCAGATCTGACTGATTTCTTCCATGTGCTTATCCCACCTTCTTCATTTGCCAGCTTGCCTGGTTCCCCCCTCTGGCATGTGTCTTTCCCCAAGTCTCAGGAATAGGGCTATAGGCACCTTCCTCCTGCAGCCCCAGGCACGCCCCACCACACTGCTCCAGGAGATCTGCAAGGCCTCGAGGGAGAGCCGTTCCCTCTAACACAGCAGAAAGGGGCCTGGCATCTCATCCAGTCCAGCCCTTACCTGGAAAAGTATCATCCTGAGCCAGGGTTGTGCTTGGCCTGGTCTCTGGGAGAAGTGGCCCTTCTCAGGCCCTCCTGCCTCTGGGTTGCACAAAGTGCAGGCGGTGGTCTAATTGGGGCCACAGGTTACATGTGAAAGCATACACGTGCGCATGCGTGGGTCACATGCGTGCTCACACATATGCATATACATGAGAGGCAGCTTCCAAATGCCCCCCCAGCCACAGAGGAAAAGATTGTTTCCCTCTTGCTCTGCCCCAGTCCCACTTCCTATCTGCCCCATAACACCTTCCCTCTGTCCATAGAGCAGGGGCCTCCTGGGTCTGTTAATCCCCCCTTTAGGTAGGCAGTTGCAAAGAGCCAGACCCCAGGCAAGCCCCAGCTGTCCTGGTCCCATACATCCAGTGGGTTGTTGGGCCTTATCGATTTGACTTCCTAAGGATGTCTGAAATCTGTGCCCACTTCCCCCATCCACACTGGCACTCTGTTCTCCTGCCTCTCAGCCTTCAGTAATGATACCCCACTTTCCACCTCTCCTTGTCTGAATCCTATCTTTGCTTAAGGCCATCTCAAAGGACACTTTGCCTGGGTGGTTCTAAGTCGACTCTCAGGGCTCAGCTGTCTGTCTGTGGTCTCTGAGAAGGCTGGGGCCAAGACGTTGCCCTCACTGAGCGGAAGGAAGTGGGGCAGTGGCATTCTTATGGGATGCTAAGAAGACTCCCGGAATTGCTGGATGACTTTATTGTGCCACGGAGCCTGCCAGGCCAGCCTGGTACTATCCCAGGTCAGGAGCAACAGAAACTACCACTAGGAACGGACACTTTTGGGGACTGGACACCAGAGTGGCCAAATTCACTTCTCAAGCTTCTGTGGCTGTGGCTGTCCCTTTCTGGACAAGGAGGTTGTGTAAAAGATCATCTTTGATGATCTTCCTGCCTCCAGTCTGGCCCTTCTCCTGTACCAACAAGGTCTGCAGAGGAATCTTTTCAAACAGAAATCTGGCTAGGTTCTTCCTTTGCTTAAAACCCTTCAGTGGCTCCCTGTTTCCCTTAACATAGCATTACTTACAAGGCGCTGTGAGCTCTGGCTCCACCTGCCTGGCTAGCTCACCTTACACTCTCTTCTCATGCTCCCCCCACCCCCCCGCCGCTGCAGCCCTACCTGAGCACTTTCAGCTCCCTACCGTGCTGCACCCTCACCTTCCCACCTGCCTTCCCTCTGCTTGGGGTTCTTTTCCCCATCTACTCCCCCGGATAGTTCCTCCTCAGCCACCAGGTCTCTGTGTAAACATTACTTTCTCCTGGAGGCCTTTCCGGATGCACCTGTGCTTCCCCCGCCACTATTGCCCCGTGAATGTGCCTGGCCTTCCCACCAGATTGTAAGCTATGTCAGGGAGGGCAGGGACATTGTCTTCATAGCTGATGTTTATCCAGTATTTCCCAAATCTGTCTGTGCACGGAAACATCTAGGTGTTCTTTAGAAACAGGTTCCCAGGGGCGTCTGGGTGGCTCAGTTGGTGAAGCATCTGACTCTTGATCTTGGCTCAGGTCTTGATCTCAGGGTTGTGAGTTCAAGCCCCATCTTGGGCTCCATGTTGGGTGTGGAGCCTACTTAAAAAAAAAAAAGATTCCCAGGCTCCCTCTGGACCTTCTGAATTACACTATCCTGGGGAGGGACTTGGGAGTCTGTATTTTCACAAAGTTCCAGCCAGCCAGACCATCAAGAGTATGGTGACCAACATTGGTGGGCCATATCTGGAGTGACAGGCCTTGCCAGTAGAGGGCACTCACCGAAGGGTGTTTGGTCCCATCAGGTCAGGTTTGAGGTGAATGGGAGGTCTTTCCTAATCGCAGCTTTCGAGGATGATCCAGGTCATTTTGCTTTCCCATCTAAGGTTCCAGCATTGACCTGTTCACTCCCCTTGATGGTGAGCCAGGGAGTTTCTCCAGTGGCCCTTAAGACATTTGGCAAGAAGGGCGCTGGTGAAATGGCTTAGGGAAGAGATAGAAGCCCAGATGGACCTTCCTGTGCCCAGCCCGCACCCCCAGTCACATCAATTGTTCTTTAGGTTCAGGGCTATGGAGTCTGAGGGCCTCTGTGGACAAAGGCTGGGTGTCAATGACTGAGGTACCATATACATGTGGGAGAACCATGCCTCAAGATAGAAAAGTTCAGCAGTAGGTCCATAGTCACAGGCCAGCTTGTCTGGTCCCTGTGGGACTAGCTACCTAGGGTGATCCGATTTCAGCCCAAGTCCCAGAGCAGGAGGCAGAAGACAATAGTGTATTGATAACGGACATCATGGCTGGGATATATCTGTAAAAAGCTAAGATGGGCAGTCTCCTTGTTTTGCTGGGCTGAACTTCTAGATCTTCTAGAATTTGCACCAGAAGTTCTCATGTCACCTAAGAATCTCTGTCGCGCAGACAGGATCACCACCATCTGTTTACCTGTTCTGAAAAGTAGCCTATCAAGGACTTCCAACTGTAGCATAGAGGGGCAATCAACTGAGCAAGAAGCCCCAGGACTTTGGCAGGAGCTTCATCAAACTACTGGGTCCTTGAAGAGACAAGGAGCAAGTGGTGCTAGGGTTGGATGACAGGGAATTGGCTTGAATCTTTGGGGAGACCCTTTCTTTGGATAGGTCCAAAGGGAGGAGATTTCCCTCTATAAATGGTGGGAACATCCCTACTATATGGCCTTGAACTAGACAGGGTTGGGAAGAATAGTATCACACCCAAAACAGGGGAGCTATGGCATAGATTTAGAAGCCTGGGGGTGTGAGGGAAAGATTGGTTATTCACAGAGTGGGACTACGGGTTCAACATTGGGTCTGAGAGGAAGAGTTGGTGCCATAAATAGGAACATATGGCAAGAATTATGGGTTGGAATGGAGGCAAAATATGGGAACTTGAAGAGGTGGGGTATAGGCTAAGTGGCAGCCAAGTCGCAGCTTCAGTCCTAGGGTACCTCGAGGCCCCACTGGGGTCCGGGCTGGCCCAGCTCAACTCAGTTCCAAACCTTGGTCTGCATCTTGCCCTGGATTGATCCTTTCCATCCTCTCTTCCACCAGGCGCCTAGATGCCAACCTCATCTCCCTGGTCCCGGAAAGGAGCTTTGAGGGGCTGTCTTCCCTCCGCCACCTGTGGCTGGACGACAATGCACTCACCGAGATCCCTGTCAGGGCCCTCAACAACCTCCCTGCCCTGCAGGCCATGACCCTGGCCCTCAACCGCATCAGCCACATCCCTGACTACGCCTTCCAGAACCTCACCAGCCTTGTGGTGCTGTGAGTGCTGCCCTGCCTGCCCCCCACTCCTGGCTGGGTCCTGCTGGGCCTGCATATTTACTCCAGAGTTGGGTTGGAAGCCTGGATAGCTTTGCTCTTCTCTACATGGAACTGAACCATCTGGCCTCAGTTTCTCCTTTTTAAAATGAGGATGATCATCCCCTGTTGGCCCCATGGGGATTATCATGAGGCCAAATGACAGTAGGGCTGTAAAAGTGCTTCGAGAAGCCAGCACACCATAATCAGAAAACGGGAATTAAGCCACTAGTTTCTTGCCATGCAAATATAGTAACTATACCAAGCTGATTGGAATATAAGTCAATAGTCTCTTAAGCGATTTCTACCACATTCAACAATCGGATGATGCAGTCTTATGCTTTGGCACAGGGATAGGATAAGTTCATCTCATTTCCCAGACTTGGACAAGCAGAGAAAAGCCATCACTTGTAATTAGACAGCAAAGCCCCGTGAGGGTAATTACCTGGGAGATAGTATCCCTGGCAGGAATTGGGGACCGGGGTTACCTCTGCCTCCCTGGTGGGAACTTCAGAGTGCAAATTAGCTCCCAACTAATTGCTACGAGTCATTGGTAAGTTCATAGGGTAATTACTAAGGGCTTGGAGGTCATGTGTAATTGCTTTGGGTTACACGCTAATTGCTGCGGGAACATATGTGTTAGTGACTTTGCTAAATGGCAGCCTTGCCTCCCCTGCTCCTGGAAATCTGGCCCGATTTTCCAAACCAGAGAATGGATGATGTATAGGTCCATCTGAAAGCCGAAAACTCAGGCACCAATTTGTCTAATTCTCTGTCCTGGGAGACTGGAAAACCAAGAGGAGCATCCTTATGGATCACATCCTTCTATCAGGATGGCCATTCCATCCCTCCTTCTGGGAGTCAGTGGGGGTATTTATAGAGGGTGAACAGAGCAAGGTGACTGATTCTCGTTTTGGTGACAGCCCTATGACACCCTGAGGGAATGGGGTCAGATCTCCACAAGAGACAAAACTGGGAAAATGAGGGCCACATGAGGAGTCCCAGACAAATGAGCAGCAACAGCTGTTTCCAGAAACCGTATGTGGGGCACTGAAGAGTCAGAGAAGTATCTGAACAGCTGCTGCCCTCCAGGAGCTGACAGTCTAGTTGAAAGAGTGGAATAAATATGGGAAAAGACAGCTAATGATGTAATGTAACTTATATCAAGATAGCTGATGATAGATACAGATCCACGCAGTGTCGGAAATCTGGGGTGGCTGAGCAAGTGTAGGGGGTGATGGGGAAGGTTTCATGGGGAAGGTGGGGTGGGTCCTGGGCCTGGGAAGATGATGAAGAACCAGACAGGTGAAGACAATGACAGTGTTCCAAGCAGTGTCATAAAGACACCGAGGGGAAAGCCTGGCTGTGTGGTGACAGCGAATAGGCCAGGCTGGTGGGAGCAGAGGATCCTCTTGCAGAACGAGGCTGGAAAGGTGGGGGGGCTGGTGCTCACGGTGTTAGAGCAGGGAGTTTGGCTTTTGTCTGTCAGTGGGGAAGGGAAGCTTGAGGTTTAGGAGTAAAGATGAGCAGGGGGGTATTTCAGGAAGGCTAATTTGGAGGATAGATGGGAACAGGGGGGCATTTAGGAGGCTCTCGTCTATCAACCGAAGTCTAGTTTAGGAGGTGGCAGAAGGAATGGAAGGGAAGACATGACTGTGAGGGATATTTTGAAGGAAGGATAAGTCTGATCTAGGAAAGAGCAGCAGGAAGGGGAATCAAGAATGACTCCAAAGTCTGGTTGGGAACCAGGGAATTGGAATGCTAGGTGTGCTACAGATCGGGGTGGGGGGGACCCTACTGGGCAAAAGGAGGGCCAAGGGAAGAAAACCTACTGGTGCAGGAGCAAAGTTCAAGGGCAACTGGTCCCTTTTCCTGGGGGAGGGCCAGAAACATGACCCCTTTGTCCTGCCTCCAACTCACCAGGACCTGGGAGGGGAGAGGGGGCTGGGGGAAACTGTCCAGGGACTATGGGATGAGGTATAGAAAGACCCAGGAGGCAGATAAGGAAGACTGGGTATCATAGGAAGTAGGAAAGTTTGGTTAAACCCAACTGGTGCACAGGAGTCTGGCTGGCGGTGTGAGTAGACAAATGGGATGGAGGACAAGGGGCTTCTCTGCAATTCAAACCCAAGCCGGTACTTTCATCAGGCTGCTGGGAAGTCCTTCGCATCACTGCTCTGGCCCTGATGGGACCCCCCCCCCCCAGGCAGCACTTAATTGGGCAGCACTAGTGTCACTCTTGCAAATCTTGTCTCTTCATCGGACTCTTAAACCCCAACACCCTGCCCCAAGCCTGGCTGCTACAGGTGCCCAGGTTGCCCTGGCTGAGTGAGTCGTTTGGAGGAGGCTGTTGGAACCCTGGAGCTGCATATTTAGGAAGCTGAGAGGGTGTAGACCAGAGATTCTGGGGAGGCGGAAGGGGCTGGAAAATGGAAACGAGAGTCCAACAGGAGGCAGGAAGAAATGATAAGAGTTTGGTGACAGTCGGGAGACAGGCATGGAGGCAGTAAGAAAAATCAAAAGCCCTTGTTAAGGGGAGATAGTTTATTCCCAGAAGGCTGCATTTTCCCTGTGGGATCGGAAGCTGCCTATGGGAGGGGCCTGTCTCTCAGCGGAACCTGGTGGCGCAGGTGGACAAGGATGGGGAAGATATACAGGACCCATGACTCTCAAGACCCCCATCCCTATCCATCTGTGCTGGATGGGGTCTTCCTGTCGCCTTGGTATTTGAACAGCATCTTGGAGGTCTGCATGATTTCTTCCCCTTGGAAGAGATTTCCTTTTTCTGCCTAAAGAGGCTTATTATTTTTTTTTTTTTTAAAGATTTTATTTATTTATTTGACAGAGAGCACAAGCAGGGGAGCAGGAGAGAGAGAAGCAGGCTCTCCGCTGAGCAGGGACCATGGAATCATCATCACCTGAGCCGAAGGCAGAGGCTTAACCAACTGAGCCACCCAGGCGCCCTCTGAAGAGGCTTCTTAATTCTTGAACTTTACTAGCTTAACTAGAATATGTCACAGTGTAGAATATTCTACATCCGATTTTCCTGGGCCAATGTATGCCTGTGAGCTGCAGATTCTATGCTTTCTTCACTTGGGAGAATTTTCTTCTGTATTCTGTGTTTGAATACATCTTCCATCTCATGTTTGGATTTTCTCCCTCAGACATGTCAGTTATCCTTGTATTGAATCACCTTTGTGTCTTCTCCATCTGTGCATTTCTGTTCTAACCTTTTTGTCTCATTCAGCCACATTCACCATGATTATCTCAAGCTTTTTCTCCAACACCAGTTCAATTTTCAACAGCGTTGACCCTGTTCCTTGGCTCGAGTTTATTGACTAATTTTTTTAATAATGTAGTTTTGGTTCTCAGTTTGTTTTTGCTGCCTACGATGTCATTTTCTCTTTCGTTTTTAAAATTTCGTCTTGGAAATATTGTGTTTTGAGTTCGTTTTGTAGCAGGAGGCCATTGTGGTAAATTTCCTTCTGTCCCTCATCCATTTGTTGTATTTTTTTTTCTTGGCTTGGAACTTTACCTGCCTTTGCACCCTCTCTTCTCCCCGTCCTCGGTCTCCCTGGTGCATCCATAATTGTCATGTGATTTCTTTGTTCTGGCTTATGCATAGAAAGCTGTCTACTTGTTCTAGCTGTGTCATCTTGGGGCCCCATGGGTTCTCCCCTCCAAGCTGTAGTTTGTGGGCTAGTACTGTGGGTAAATGAGGTTCCATCTGCTTTTCTGTGCCCTGGTAGTGGGGTGAAGAAGGTAGGTGGAGTGTGCTCTGAGGGGGAGCCCAGTCTTTGTCAGGCAGCCTGGACTCTGCTCTGTCTGCAGATTCAGAGTGTGTTAAATGTGTGAGTTCACTCCCTCCCCCCAAGAATTCCCTTGGGCTTCAAGTCATTTCCTCAAGTCAGTGAGTAGCCTGGAGCCTTTATTTTACTCCCCAGTTTCACCTGTTTCCTCTGGAAGCCAGACATGGGGAGGGGAAATAAACCTTATCCACAGAGTTGCTTCTCTTTAGATTTGGAGTTTTAGGGGAAATTCTCAGGATTTCGTTTTCTTGCCAGTTCAATTCCTGGAGAAAGTGAGACTGGTTAGGAGTTCCAGAGTTTTTCTTCAGTCACTAGTTTGTGCAGTTTATTTACATTGGGTTATGTCTCTGTCCTTGCTTTGTTGCTACTTGTAATATTTGGGCTGGAGGCAGGGGTCTTGTTTTTTGCTATTTTTGCTTATTTCATTAGGAATTGGGAGAAAAACATTCTGTCACTTATTTTCAGTTAGCTATTTACCTTGGAAATCTCTTCCAAACCGATCTCCTACCTCTCCCCAACCTACATGCACTCTGGCCAGGCCCTTCACCATCCAGCACAGACGCACGTACTCATTCCCCCCTCCCCCCCTTTATCCCCATTACTTCTACCTGGAATGCCCTTCCCTCTGCTTGTCCAGTTCACCTACCCTTCAAGGACCTGCTCTGGATCACCACCTCTGTAAAGCCTTCCCTGACTCCTCTGGTCTCACCCGTCTCCCATCTCTGAGCCTGTCTACAGCTCTCTCCAGCTATAACAGAAAGCTTAGCCTTTAATTATATGTTGTCTACAGCGGTTTGCTTTTGGCTCCCATAAGCGCGTCTGGCCACTGAGTCAGGCGGGCTGGGTCCTGGGGAGCAGGACTATAGAAGAAGCCTCAGACTGGAGCCCCCCTGACATCAGGCCTCTCTCCAAGAGCTTAGTGGGGGCCTACCTTAGCCTTGGCCTTGGGCACTCCTCTCACATTTTCCTTCAATAGGAAGTTGAAACCATATAGCCCATGGTTGATCTAGCCTTGGAGATTGTAACTTCAGAAGTCAGTCTTGGCCAATCATTTTGTCCCTGGAGACAAAGGGCTGGACCACTGGGGTCAGTCTGTTCATGCTTCTGCCTCCACCTTCCGACTTAAGCCACCGTCTGCTTTCTACGCGCCGCCCCCCACCCCCCGGCCCTGGGCCCGATGCTGTGGGCATCCATTCTGACGTGCCTTTCCTTCCCACACAGGCATCTTCATAACAACCGCATCCAGCATCTGGGGACCCACAGCTTCGAGGGGCTGCACAATCTGGAGACACTGTGAGTGCTGGGGTTGTGGTGGGGCCTTGTCCTGGTGAGGAAAGCCTAGACGCCTGGAGGCAGGAGGGGAGGCTGGTGGAGGGAGAAGCTGGCGGGACTGGGATGCTGGGCCCTGGCTCCAGGCCTGCTCACCCACGTGGCCCTCCGTGGCATTCTCTCTAGGATGTCACCATGAATGCATTCCTTGCTCCTTCAGGTGGGTAGAATGTGCCTCTGGGAGTTCAGGGTGGCCCAGAGAGGGGGAATCCAGGATCCCTGCCAGCAAAGACCACCAAAATAATGAACATTTTAGATAGGAGAGCCAAAAGAATGAGGATATTGAGCCTGGGGACTAGAAGGCTTGGGGGTGGGGGTGGGGCTGACTTGATGGCAGCTTTGACATCTGTTTAAGGGTGGCTGCTGACAGAAGGGAGGGGAATGCCATGGAGTCATGCCGGTACAGTTTGCCAGTGGATCTAACTAGCCTAATGCTTAATGGGGAGATGGCCCATTCAGCACTCTGACCTAACTATAAAAAGCACCCAAGTTGTTGACTCTCAGAAAGCCATATTATTCACACATCATCATCCTGGAATTCATTTAAGGTCAGAATGCACCCAAACCCTCCCATCATTTCCTCTGGAGTCCTGCCAGCCCCCACAGAGTGGGCTGAGTGGGCCCCATTTGAGCAAACAACTGGCTGGGCTCTCTCAGTATGCTGGCCATGCCAGCTGGGGTCCGGCAGTGCCCACAAGGGAGCTGGCTGCCACAGTCACCTGGTGCAGGCCACCAGCACCAGGGAGAGAGGGACCCCCCCCCACCCCCAGTCTCCGAGAGTGAGCCACTAAGGTTGGGGCAGGGCTCACGGTGTCAGGAGCATGGTCACGGTGCCTTTTGCCTCCCCACCTCCACCTCCCCCCTCCCCACCCAACACCCAGACACACACCCGAGCTCCCAAGGTGAGGGATTTTCAAGAATCCAAAGCAGCCCAGGAGAAAAGGCTGGGAGACAAGCTGTGACCCGAGGAGGCAATGGTTTGGGGAAAACCATTTGGCACGTCTAGCCCAGGAGGCCTGGGCTGTCTGCGTTTGTGGTTATGGAGGGGAAGGGAACGGGGAGGCCGAGACCAATGCTCCATTCTTCTTTTCTGTGGGCAGGAGACCCAGGAGCCCAGTGGCTCTCTTGGGCTTGGCCTGAAGCAGGAGAAATGGCAGAGCTGGGTCTAGCTCTCCCCGCGTCCTCACCCTGCCGCTGACTGAGTGCCCAGGAGTGGGCTGTGGGAGGATGTGCCCCAGCCTGGAGTCAGGAAAGTTGGAACCTCTCCCCACCACTGTGCGTGACCTGGGCTCTGTGTTTCTCTTCCCCTGCCTTCACAGACAGCTGGCCATTTAAAGCTGGGCACTTAGCCTGCCCCATCAACATACTAGCAAACTGAGGGCCAGGGAAGCGGCATGGTGCTTCCAGAGTTACTCCCTCAGGGACAGAGCAGGTCTGGGATGTGTTAACTGAGAAAATGTCCATGAAAGCTCCTAGCTTAGTGCCCTGCTCTCCTTAGTCATCTGAGTTGAATGTGAATTGTGCAAATCTACTATGTGCTAGGTGTTTGGAGGATCTCAGATGTAAGGGATGGCTATTGTTCTCTTAAGGTCCATGTCCCCAACGCCACCCTCCCTCAGGAGATATAAGAGTTGGCGGGGGGATGGTGTTTGGAGTTGCTGGGCATCAGCAGAGTGGGAAGGAGCCCAGTGTTATCTGCCCTGGAGTGTGAGTGCTGTTAGTTATGCTGGGAAATCCAGTGGGGAGGGGGCATGTATACTGGGTGTGGGTTGGCACCTCTAAAAAGCCACCTAGCAGCTATTTCTTCACTTTTGGGGCACACTGCCTAATTCTTTCTCAATTAGCCACTGGATTGCTGCGCAGGGCATTTGGCTCAGCTGGTGCTGGCTTAATTACAGAGCAATCCTGCTGCTAAGTGCCCACTGTACCTTTCATCTATGAGAGTGCTTGGTTATCACACAAAGTCCAGGACCTGCACCCACTGTCCAGATGGGAAGGGCAAGGCTGAGAGACAGGAGAAAGCCTTATAGCAAAGTCTATGGCCGTTAGCATCAGATGGCCTGGGGTGATGCCAGTTCTACCAGCTGTGTGACCTTGGTCAAGGCATTTGCCTTCATGAGTCTTAGTTTTCTAATCTGCAATATAATACCACTAATCACACGGATCTTACGGGGTTGACATGTGGAGTAAATGAGATGATGTGTGTAGGGTTCATACAGAGCCTGGGAATCCGTGTTAGGAACCTGCCCCGCACTCCTTTCTTGTCCCCATCCCCTCCTCTGAGGGCCTCAATCTCAACAACACCCCTTCCCTCCCTGCCCTTGAGGGATAAGCTCTCCTTCTAACTTTTGATCTCCAATTAAAAAGGGGAAAAGTGTCTTCTTTATCCTCTATCCCTCCCCCGCCCCCCTCCAGCATTTGCTGGGGGAGCCTGCAGGGGCAGCCAGATGTGGAAAGGGGGAGGAGTGGCTGGGAGAATAAAAGGAGAAAGAAAGATAGTCAACCTTTTAATTGTTGCATAATTGGCACACTTTGCAGCCTCGGTTATTACTTCGGAGCTTTTCATGTGAGCGTCTTCACTGGAAGGGTATTTCTCCCTCGGGCCCCTAAATCTCTGCCACTTAGACCTCTCTCATCTCCGCAGCAGGGGGGACATCAAACCTGCCTAGCCCAAGCTGTGGTTTGGCTCTGTCTGCAGGCTTCTCTGAGGGAGAGCAGCACCCAGCCCTTCCACCTGGGGAGGAGGGGCCCGTACGGGCCAATGCATGTGCGGTCACACAGCCATCCCATACCACACGCCACAGGCGATGCATACGCCCAGGGCACACGCCACGCGCCCGTGTGTCTCAGGCCCTCCACGCTCTGCCCCGCACAGTGGGCACTCCCAGCTCGCACCCCCGCGCAGCACACAGATACCTGGTACAAACACACCCGTGGCACCACGGGCTCGCTTATGCCCTCTGCTCTGCAGGCCAGGCCGTCGGGGTCCCACCCCTTTCCCTTTCCTTTCCTTTCCTTTCCTTTCCTTTCCTTTCCTTCCCTTCCCTTCCCTTCCCTTCCCCTTCCCCTTCCCCTTCCCCTTCCCCTTCCCCTTCCCTCTTTCTCCTCCTCTTCTTCCTTCTTCCTCCTCCTCCTTCTTTTCATATTGTGTCTTAAGGTGGCAGGGATGGTGTTGCCCAGAGGTCCTTTTGCAGCAGTCCATGGGGTGACTCATCCCCTCTCTAAGGTGGATAGGAGTTCCCAGGGAGTCAGGGCATGGCTACTATATACTTTCCTGTGGCTGCCATAACAAATCACCACAAATTTTGTGGCTTAAAAAAACCCCCAGAAATGTATTCTCCCACAGTTCTGGGAGAGGCCGGAAGTCCAAAATCAGGGTGCTGGCAGGGTTGGTTCCTTCTAGAGGTTTGAGGCAGAATCTGTTCCAGGCCTCCATCTCACCTTTGGTGGCTGCTGGCGACCCTTGGCATTCCTTGGCTTATAGATGCATCTGTCCCTCCAGACTCTGCCTCTGTCCTCACATGGTCTTCTCCTTGTCTCCTCTTATAAGGACACTTGTCATTGGATTTATGCCATCCTATTAGTCCAGGATGATCGTACCTCAAGATCCTTAACTTAATTACATCATCAAAGGCCCTTTTTCCAAATAAGGTCATAGTCACAGGTTCCAGGGGTTAGAACATGGACATATTTTTGAGGGAGCTACAGTTCAACCCACTCACTGTAGCTGCCTCTGCGGCCGGGCCCTCCTGGGCAGGTGCATGGGTGGGGCAGAGGTTCAGATGGATCTTCTCAATTTTCTTTCTAATCTTAAGGCGAGTGCTAATCATCCCACTGATAATTCCCTGCAGTTAAGAGAATAAAAAAAATAGTTTTGTAAAGGCTGTTGCACCTCAGAGCTCACTTATCCCCACCCCCACCCTGCCCGACAACCACTTGTTGAGGAAAACAAGGCAGGGATTGTGCATCCTTGTGATACAGGTGAGGAAACTGAGGCAGAGAGTGGTTGACTCACTCAAGGTCATCCAGTTCATTAAGAGCCAGGACTTGAACCCGAGTTTTTCTGCCTTTGGCCCAGCTTCAGCCCGTCAGACCACACTGCTTCTCCAGGCTAACCCTGTAAGAACTGAGGACCTCTTTCCTCGCCAGTTCTTAATCATCTTACATTTGTGGGTTTATTAGCTGCAAATTTGTGGGGTTTTGTGGCTTATAGAGGAATTTATTGTTCCATATAAAACTTTTTTTCTGGCTTTCCCCTCAGAACCACTAATGACTTCTCAAGGCAGAAAATCGAGCTGCCCAGTGAGTTTGTCTTGTGTTCTAATACCATGACATGTTATTAGTAGTTCTTCCCAGTACAACATTCCCTTTCCCACTGCCCTGGGGCTTGGGGTGGCCAAGGTCACCATTCTCATCACTGGCAATGGGGCCAAAGCTTCTACTCTCAACTTCTGCTGCTCCCATAGGCACCCTGGTCAGCTGGTGTGCAGTGGACGGGGCGGGGTGGGGGGGACACAGGAGGTTAAGGGAGTGGGGTGGGGAGCTAGGCACTAGTGGCACCCCGTGGGAACCACTTAGCAACAGGTTCTCTAGTAGACACCATGGAGAGGAAATGAAGTTCAGGTCTGGCCCTTAATATCTGTGGGAAGGAGGAGCTGGTAAGAATCAATAATTACCAGGGGCACCTGGGAGGCTCAGTCAGTTAAGCGTCCATGACTCTTGATTTCAGCTCAGGTCATGATCTCAGGGTCGTGAGATGGAGCCTCACATTGGGCTCTGCACTCAATGGGGAGTCTGCTTGGGATTCTCTCCCTCTCCCCCTCCCCCTGCTCTCTTTCTCTCAAATAAATAAATAAATCTTTTAAAAAAAAGAAACAATAGGGCACCTGGGTGGCTCAGTTGGTTAAGCGACTGCCTTCGGCTCAGGTCGTGATCCTGGAGTCCCAGGATCGAGTCCTACATCGGGCTCCCTGCTCAGTGGGGGGGTCTGCTTCTCCCTCTGACCCTCTTCCCTCTCGTGCTGTCTCTCATTCTCTCTCTCTCAAATAAATAAATCTTTAAAAAAAAAACAATAATTACCACTCTCTTTTCTGTTTCTTTGGATTTTCTCATTCCATAAATATTTATTGAGCTGCTAGTATGTGCCAGGCCATCACTATGAGCACTAGGAAAACATTTATGAACAAGAAAATTGCAGCCCCTGCTATCACAGAGACTAAAGGGTTCTAGATCAGGAGTCCTGACTTCTTTTTAACTTATTATTCCTGCACTGTTGCCAGCATTCTGACCTCACCTCCCTGGCTCCCCAGAATCTGATGACTCACCCCTCAACGGCTACTGTGCCATCCCAAGCCAGCATCCTTCTCTCACTCGGCCACTCTGCCTTCATCCTGGTCCTTCTGCAGTCTATTTTCAACACAACAGCCAGAGAGATTCTTTTAAAATACAAATCAGATCATGTTACTCTTCTATTCAGAACCCTCCAGTGGCTCCCCATCATACTCTGGAAAGAAGCCAAAGTTCCACAAAGTTCTGGAAAGAAGCCTACAAGTTCCACAAGGTCCCAGGTGATGTGACACCCTGTCACCTCTTCCTCCAGTCTACTCCAGGCACAATGGCTTCCTTGGATATACCAGACGGATATGTTCCTGCCTCAGGACCTTTGCATTGACTCTTCCCTTTGCCTGGAATGTTCATTATCCACATCCTTCAGGTCTTTGCCCACATGTCACCTTTTTAGTGAGGTCCTTCCTGATCACTATTTTGCAACACTTCCTCTTACTCTCCATCTCCTTTTCCTACTTAGTTTTCTCTATGGCGCTCACCAATCTGATATCGACTCTGTCTATCTGTTTATTTATTTAGGTTGTTGGTTGTCTGTCTCCCACCTCTCCATGAGTTTATTTATTTATTTATTTGACACAGAGAGAGAGAGCACAACAGGGGGGAGTGGCAGGCAGAGGGAGAGGGAGAAGCAGGCTTCCCGCCAAGCAGAGAGTCCAATGCAGGGCTCAATCCCAGGGCCCTGGGATCATGACCTGAGCCAAAGGCAGACGCTTAACTGACTGAGCCACCCAAGCCCCTCACTCCATGAGTTTCTGTAGCACCTGACATGGTGCCTGGCACAAGGAAGGTACTCAGTAAATACTTATTAAACACATGAATGGGTTTATGGCCCCTGGCAAGTCGCTGTTCCTCTCTGAGCTTCAGGTTCTTCACCTGTCCTGTGAGGACAGTAGACTCTTGAGTCTCTAAGGTTCATCCCAGCTCTGGTCATCCGTACTTAGTGCGGTGCGGAGTCTCCAGCCCAGAACCCTCCTAGAGAAACAGATGGAGAAACTGAAGCCCCGAACATGGGCTGAACCCACTGAGATGGTCCCTTATCCTTGCCTTGGGGCAAGGTCCCCTCCCCGTAAGCCCTGTGCTTGAAGCCCAGGACCCTGACATTAGACCAGTGAGTTAAAGTCACTAGGACAAATCCTCAGGCTGCATCCTGCTTGGACCAGGGCAGTCTCAAAGCCTTCAGGTCCCCTGCATTAATGGGCCCATGACATCCAGGTGAGGGAGGTGCTGCCTCAGGGTCTGCCACATCTAGAGGACGGGGTCCTGTTGTACCATTCCTAAGGGTGGCTAGGGCTTTTCTGGGGAGGGTGGTGAGAATATGAAATGTCCACATTGCTTTGTCTGCACCTTCAAAGAATGTGGGAGAAGTCTTAGGTGGAATATGATGATCGTCTTTGGAAGACACTTATGCATAACTTATGATCTTCCAGCTGACAGGACACGGGCCAAGGGAGGAAGGAAAGGTGGTGCTCTAGCTCAGGATGTTACTTAATCTTCAGAGTAGCCCCGCTGTGGCACCCTGGGCGCCCAGCCTAGTCCGTGAGCCCTGCCATTTTGCCTCGTCCAGGCAGAAACTGGATCCCCATCCCCCTGGAATCTCAGAGAGGATCCCGTGTGGGAGCAGATTGGGCTTCTCTGAGCCCAGGTGCTTCATGAGGGCAGGGCAGCAAGTAATGGCAGTGTCAGAGGTCGGCAACTTTCATTACAACTGGGGCTGCTATCGCTTCGGGTATTTTCTCAGTTTTCTTTCTGGCAGAGAAGCAAGCGTGGGTGGAGGGAGGTTAGGAGGAAGGCGTGTCTGTGTCTCTCAATAGAAACTGAGGACAATTTTACTAATTGCTGCATTTATTAATGGGTGGCCTTTTATGTAGGTTGTTTAGAAGGTAAAACAATGCTGTTAGTCATAAAGTCTTTGTTGGTTCCTGGCTCGCCAGGTCATCTGCCCCGAGCATGTGGAGTCAGATCAAGATAAAGACTCAGTCTGCAATACGGGAAGAGCAATTAAGTTATGTATTTGTTGCCCGCCTTTGTTACAGGCCTTTGGGAGATAAAAACGGCTCAGAGTTTACAATCAGGAACGTCTGTGTTTTGTGTTTCGCACTGGGAAGCTAGGCTCACCCACATTCCTCCATATGCCCTTATCTGTGATCTGATAATAAACACAAATGTTAGCCTTGAGAATAAAAGTGTAAGTGGAAGCCCAATTAATTATATTAATCCTTCTTTATTGTTGTGCAGAGTAGATAGACCAACTTGTGTGTCTGCTGTTGCGGTGCCCGATGAATAGAAATATCTGTTCTGGTATCTCATGTCTAGTAAAAGGACGAAGGGAAAAAAATTGGCATTATTTGTTTTTTTTTTCTTTCCTTTTTCTTTTATTTACTTCTCAGAGATAGAGAGCACAAGCAGGGGGAGTGGCAGGCAGAAGGAGAAGCAGACTCCCCACTGAGCAGAGAGCCCGATGCAGGACTCGATCCCAGGACCCTGGGATCATGACCTGAGCCGAAGGCAGACGCTTAACTGACTGAGCCACCCGGGCATCCTGAATTGGCATTATTTGAACATCTACTTTGTGCAGGCTCTGGACCAGGTGAACAGAGCAGCCTTATGTAATGGGCATCCCTAATGTATAGGTGAGGAACAGACTGAGCAAAGTTAAGTGACTGGTTCAAGGTGATCCTGTTGGTACACAGAGGACAAAGCTCTTTCTACTCTAAAACGCATAACCACACAAATAGGCATCTAGCCTTGTCACCAATTGGCTTTGACATGCTTGTTAGCACCCAAGGAGATTGCCACAGGAGTTTCTTCCCCTGGGAAGAAGCCTGGTCCTCCCTCTCCATTTATCCTCCTTCCCACTCTCCCTAAAATGTTTTTCTCAGCCCTGCTACTTGGAGCCTAGCTAGGATGCAACTCTGGCTGGACTATAGAAAAGATGTTAAACCAAGAGCCAACAGACCTAACTTCAGATCCAGGCTGTGGGACTTGCAGTGATTGACCTCTTCTCTCTGAGCCTCCATTTCCTTATCAATAAAAAGAAGGGGCTAGAAAAGATGATTGTTCAATCCTGCCATCTCTGTGCTCTATATCCATGGTGAGGCTCCCCAGAGATCTCAGGAGTTGGCCATTTCTGCACAGCCAGATGGAAAGGAGAAAATTGGGGATGTGGATCCTTGAACAGCTTGGGGCTTGGGTCACCTGTTCAGCTACTTTTACCAATTGTGTGGTTCTGCCATCAGTTTTAATTGGGTTTGCCTGGAAGCGGCTGAGCAGATGAAGGGGACTGTTAGCCATGGACAGTTGCAGCCTCTCAACTGAATTCTGGCTGGAGCTGGGAATGGTTTTTCTTTAACCTCAGCCCTTCCCTGGCTGCTCCCAGCTCCTGGGAGCAGCATACAGAACAATGAACTCTTCCTGGGCTTCTGGCTGATTCTGGGCTATTAAAGATAATAGACTATAAAGCCATGGATGAGTTTTCCAGCTGAAGTTTAGGGCATCCTACACCACCCTGCAATGGAGAAGTCAGACCAAAGGAACTTGTGCCGGCAGGTCTTTCTGCGATCGTCAAGAGGCTGCATGATGGCTTCTAATCCCCACGGGCTGAAACGCTGCCCCAATGCGGCCAGCCACAAAGGCCAAAGCAGCCTCCATCTCCAGGCCTTGACAATAGCTCAGATGGTCATCCTTGACAATGACTGTTCGCATATGTGGCCCTGTGCCTGGGCTTCAGGAGACGCAACAGGAAACCCACATGCTTCCTGATAGCAGCAAGCTCCCTGTCTCATGGGGAAGACACTACGTACACAGATAACCCCATTCTGGACTCAAACTGCCTGGGCTTCAGTCCCAGCTCTTCCATTCCTTGCTCAGATTGCCTCTTTCTGTACCTCAGTTTCTCACATGCAAAATGAAGGTGATAGTAGTATCTACCTCAAAGGGTTGGCACAGGAATGAAATGAATTTATATAGAAATCACCCAGACTCGTGACTCTTCCGTAGTAATTACTATTATTATTATCATCATTATTACCACCGCCACCATTATTACCATTCTAACGCTAAACATGTTTCTGGAGAAAACATCAGAAAAGCACCAAGAGAGCGAATGATTCATTCTGACTGCAGGCATGGGGTTGGGTGTGCGAAGGAAGGTATATTTGAGCTGGACTTCAAAGAGGGCTAGGATTTCGACAGCTAAGGCTGGGGGAAGGGCATCCCAGGCTGTGAGCATGAGGGGCACGAAGAAACACACGAGGCCGGGAAGACACGTGGGGCCGAGATGGTAGATGGAGCTGAAGATTACATGTGGCATCAGGAATTTGAACTTTGTGCTGTAACTAATGAGGAGGACTTTTCAGATTTCTCAGCAGGACAGCGACACAGGCAGTCTGGCATTTTAAAAAGATCTTTCTGGCAGATGTGTAGCAGCTAAGAGTGTGGATTCTGGACTCACACTGCCAGGGTTCAAATCCTGGCTGTGATGCTGAATTAGTTAAGGTAAGCTAAATCGTGTGACAAATAGGCCAAAACATGTATAATGGCTCAAAAACAATAGAAGTTTATTTCTGGATCCTATAATAGCCCAAAGTGGGTGTTTCTTCTTGTCAAGTGGCCCTCCTCCGTGTGGTGACTCAGGGACCTGGCTTCTTAGGATCTTGCCATCCCCACAACCTCACTGTCTTTGGCATCCAGCTAGTGGAAGGGTAGAGAGACCATGGAGGAGACAGGCTGGCTATTTAAAAATCCTGCACTAGGAGTCGGGGGATGGGGTAACTGGGTGACGGGCATTAAGGAGGGCACGTGATGTGATGAGCACTGGATGTTATATACCACTGATGAATCACTCAAGTCTACCTCTGAAACTAATAATACGCTATATGTTAATTAACTGAATTTAAATAAAATAAACTTCAAAAAAACTTTAAGAAGTAAAAATCCCTTCTGCCCTGGCTGTTCCTCCCATTGCTCTTGGATGGCGCTGTCCAACAGAACTTTCTGTGATGGTGGAAATGTTCTAAATCTGTGCGTCCAATATGGTAACCATTTGCCTCATGATATTTTGAGCACTGAAATGTCCCTAGTGAAACTGAGAGCTGAGCTTTGAATTTTACTAACTTATAATTAATTTACGTTTAAACAGCTACACGTGGCTGGTGGCTATGGTATTGGGCTGCGCGGCTGTAGAGAAAGGAGAGGATGGATTTTGGTGGATAGATAGTGGTCTCTGGCACAGCAGTTTAATAACTGGGTGTGATTGGGCAACTTATTTAACATCTCTGTGTCTTACTTTCCTCAACTATAAAATGGGTATAATAGTGGTATATACCTCTTAGGCTGTGGTGAGGATTAAGAGATCATTCAGGCAGGATAAAGAAGATGTGGTATATATATACAATGGAATATTATGCAGCCATCAAAAGGAATGAGATCTTGCCATTTGCAATGACGTGGATGGAACTGGAGGGTATTATGCTGAGCGAAATAAGTCAAACAGAGAAAGAC
>NC_138374.1:113574673-113588468 GCF_054177405.1 Leptonychotes weddellii
GCCTGTTGGTGGGTATTGAGGAGGGCACATTCTGCATGGAGCACTGGGTGTTATGCACAAACAATGAATCATGGAACACTTCATCTAAAACTAATGATGTAATGTATGGGGATTAACATAAGAATAAAAAAAAAAAAGGGATCATTCAGGCATAGAACTTAGTGCCCCGCACATCATCAGTGCTCAACCAAGGGTGTCCTGTGGATGACTTGGAGGCAGGGACTCCAGTTAGGAGAATATACAGCAGTCCAGGGAGACACCCCTCCAGCCTCACCTCTAAATATTGCCCTTTGCTCAACCAAACTATGCCACGTGTTCTCCAAACTCCACGGCACATACTTCCTATAAACCATTTCTCTCTCTGCTTGATGCACCTGTCCTTTCCTTCGCTCTACCTATTGAACTCCTGCCCTGCTGTCAAGATCCGGTTCAAATGCCACATCTCCACGAACACCTCCTGGTCTTCCCTACTCCGTGTGATCTCTGAAGGTCCAGCACCTGCCACGTCGTGCCGAGGCCACTCATCTGATTGTCTTGTGCATTTGTCCCTACTGGACTATTTCTCACCTATCTCTCTACCTTCCACTTTCCCCCGCAGAATGCTCTGCATATTTTGAGCAGGCAACAAACATCCATTGCACTGAATTGAATCCATCAGGGGCAAAGAGAGTTGCAAAGACATGTTCCCTGGACAGTTAGAGCCAGAGAGTACATCTACACAGCACCAAATGAAGCAGGGCTTCGCCAATTACCCAGGTCATTGAATGTGTATAGATGTCCAAATGGGAAAATTCAGGCCACCCCACTGGTATGTAGTTTGCAGTATTTCTTTTGACATTTGCAGTTTTTATTCTCCTTTTAGCTCACATGCCTTTTACTTTTTGTCTTTTCCCACTGTCTGGTAGGCCATTCCTGGCGGAATTCCTGTCCAGAAACTGCCAAGGAAGGCTGAAACTACTCAATTTGGCTGCCTGGACATGAGTCTAGTGAACTGTAGAAGGCTTGGTGATAGCAAAATCACGTGGGACTTGTCCCCTGGTCTCTGGGGCCCTGGGCAAGCCTCACAGTGCCTCTCAAGATTCTCTAAGTGCCTTTTCTGACATCCGCCTCAAAATCTTAAGGATGTTCTGCCAAATATCCTAGATACTCTTAAGAGCCCATTAATGCTTTTCACCAATCCATTTATCTAGACCTTCTCATGTATTCATTCTACAAATATTTGTTGAGCTACTGTTTTGTGCCAGTAGTTTGGTGTTTAGAAGATGAAACAAAGTTTCCATTTTCAAGAAACGTTCATTCTAGCGGGGGGAAGAAAATAGACACATATATGTCAGATATCAATATGTTCTATGAGAAAAAGAAAAGCAGGGTCTCTTGTTACCTGTGGCTACATAACAGATCAGCCCAAAAGATAGCGGTGTGAAACAGTCATGTATGGTTTCTCATACGTTTGTGGATTGGCTTGCCTGGGGAGCTTTGCTGCTGGAGCCTTCCCCTGGGCTCACTCATGAGGCTGCAGTCAGCCAGAGGTTCAACGACAGCTAGAGGCTCTGAGAAGCCTCATTCACAAGTCTGTGAGTGGGGCCTTGGTGCTGGCTGTTGGCCGGTCCTCTCCACATGGCCCCTCCACAGGAGGATGGCCCGGGCTTCCTTGCATGACACAGGCTGAGGCTTCTCGTGACTTCAGACCAGCTCACACCATGGCCTCTCTGCCTCATTCTGTTGGTCAGGGCCAGTCACAAGCCAGCCCAGTCTCAGGAGTGGGGAAGTAGAGGCCACTTCTTGATTGGAGAAGCCACAAAGGACTTGTGGCCACGTTTTCTTCTCCAGCTTTATTGAGGTATCATTGACATATTGCGTAAGTTTAAGGCATACAGGCTGTTGATCTGATACACTTACATATTGCAAAAGGAGAAGACTTGTGATCACTTTTAATCTACCACACAGGGTAAGGGAACTTGATTGATGGACTGTGCTATATTAAATAGAGCAGTCAGATGAGTCCTCTCTGATGAGATGTTATTTGGGCAGAGACCTGAATGAAGTGAGGGTGTAAGCCATGCAAATATCTACAGTGTTCCAGGGAGATGGAATGGTGAGCTGAAGCTCTGAGGTCAGGCCAGTGCAATTCTTTGCATTTACGATAACACCGCAATAGGAAGGCTTTAAGGGAAAGTGCTCTTCTGTTACTTATCCATTTCTCCTTGTGTGACGGTAGGGAATTCCTGAACGGGCTGAGCAGAGTTAGAAGGGGGACCCTTAATTTGGAGACATTGAGATATGAGGGTGGATCCTTTATAAAATCTAAGACCAGAAAGAGTCCATCTGAGCGGATCAAGTTTTGAGTCATTGGAAGGAAAGGTGTAGGATTCACGAAGGAACGGAGCAGAGCAGAGCAAAGCGGGAGGGTTTATGCTGTAATTACCCAAGATCACCATGGGAGTCTGAGTGTAATCGGGTAATTAGTGTGTGTTGGGGGGGGAGGTGGAGAGGGGGCACAATTATCCAGCTCACTGGCTGCCAGACGGTTGTCACTGCTCTTCTGGCCCTTGGGCTGGGTTTCTGGCTCTACCTGTGGACTATTAAGTGTAATGACCTTGTCATGTAGGGGAACCTGTCATTATCTCTGTGTTAACATAGTATTTACCCACAGAACCTGCCAAGTCACTCTGTGATTAAAGGGCCTCAGCATGGTCCCCTGCCCTGGCATTGGATAGTCCTCTCATGAACGTGGTCAGGGCAGGGATGGCTTGAAAAGACTGAGAGAAGTTGGGCTGGGGTCATCCTGGGGGGTCAAGAGGGACACTGTACCTGAGACTGTACCACAGACTTCAGCCACAGGAATCTGGAGACACCGAGGCAACCCCCGCACAATCAGGCACATTTCCACATGGGGCTAACTCATTGGCCACTGAGGGAAACAAAAGTCAACTTTAAAGTCTTGAAAGTTAAACAAATATAAATAAAGAATAACAATAAAATCTTGAAGGTTGAGGGGCACCTGGCTGGCTCAGTTGGTGGAGCATGCAACTCCTGATCTCAGGGTTGTGAGTTCGAGCCCCACATTGGGTGTAGAGATTATTTGAAAATAAAAATCTTTTAAAAAATAAATTTAAAAAAATCTTGAAGGTTGATTATCTCTTCTGAAGTCTCTCATAGCAGTGGTAGGGAGAGAATCCCATCACGTAACATAGAGCAAAACTCCCGGAAAGTCTTCTGTGGCTCTTACTCCCTACTCCCCAGTCTCCTTGTACTGTCTTCCCCACAATGCAAGCACTCCTCTTTTGGCAGGGCCCCCTTGTTGGTCAGGGCCAGTCACAACTTGGGTTGCTACTACTTTTTCTTTTAAGATTTTATTTATTTATTTGAGAGAAGAGAGAGACAGAGTACGAGCGAGAGGAGGGGCAGAGGGAGAGGGAGAAGCAGGCTCTCCGCTGAGCAAGGAGCCTGCCATTACAGGGCTCGATCCTAGGCCTGGGATCATGACCTCAGCTGAAGTCAGACGCGTCACCGACTGAGCCACCCAGCCACCCCTACTTGCTACTACTTTTTAAAATTGCCTCCATTGTTTGCTGATTGTATGTGTGACACATGTTCATTGTAAAAAAAAAAAAAAAAAATCAGGAAATGAAGAAACGCATAAGCCATCCTGCCACCACCCAAAGATAAGAAGCACTGATCTTTCTGATAGACACGGCAGAGGCCGTAGCTAGCCAAAGTAGTCACCTGACGGAACCTTCCAGAATCCCTAGTGTGGGTGACAAGGCGGTAAAGATGGCTTCATTCTCTCCTCTGTCCCTTCCCCAGCCATTGATGTCTCCAAAGGCTTGAGGTATTTTCCTCAGCCAGTGGGGACTGTTCCTGAAGGAGTCAGTTCCAAGTATCCATATCCCTCATGGGTATCCTCAAAATAGTTCTGCTGCCAGGAAGCCTTCAAGCCTGAGGATTTGTGGAGTAGGAATGGAATATGAACATTCCAAAAATGTGTTTCTAGGCACTGACAGCTGGATCTGACAAATTGGAAAACGCATCTCTCCGGCCAATCCCAGAGCCAAGTTTGTGTTTCTCAGGGGCCGTGACATGCCCTGTTAAGCCACCCTTCTAATGACGGCTCTGCTTTCCATTCCAGAGACCTGAATTATAATGAGCTGCAGGAGTTCCCCATCGCCATCCGGATGCTGGGCAGACTGCAGGAACTGTAAGCATCTCCTGGTTTCCGGGGGTGTCCTCTTCTCTGTTCTCCCAAGGGCAGGGGCTGACGCCTCCAGCCTTGGGCCTCCCTCACACCCTCATCTCCTGTGGTCTGTAGAAACTGGAGCTGGGTGCCCTCCCTGGCCCCCAGCACGGGTCTGAGTAGTCACAGACCTCATTAGTTTGGCATGGAGCATTTCCGAGTAGTGTGTCATCAGCAGAAATGGCCGTGGGCCCTTCCAGCCCGGAGAGACACATGGCACACGACACCTCCTGGTAGGCTGGGCCTGGCACTGCCCCCACCTTGGTTGGGGTGCGTCCAGAGATGAATGAGAAGAGGAGCTGGGGGCTGGTTAACTGGGTCACTCCTCAGCACCTGATTCCAAGGAGGAGATGAGAAGCTGGATGCAGTTCCCCACGGACACCTCTTCTTTTTATTCTGTTTTAGCACCAACTGTGCCAAGCCCTCTGCTTGCTACTAAACATAATCAAGGATTCAGATAGACCTGGGCTATCCCCGAGGACCCTTTAGGTCTGTCAGGGACCAGGACAGAGCAGCTTCGGGTTGGTATATAATTCCGGCCCTAATTGTACAGTAGTAGCTAAAATGACCGGGAATCCCGAGTGACGTGGAAAGAACATTGTGGATGAATACTTCTGAGATTAGTCTTACAGGATGGATGGGATTTAGGTGGCCATGATGGGGGGTGGGGGTTGGCCTTTCAGACAGAAGAACCAAGTAGGTAGAGATTGGAAGTTCAATGGGCAGAGAGATGACCACAAGAGAGACCAGCCTTCCTGGAGAAGAGGCTCTTGGCAAACAGTAGGAGATCTATTGTTAGTAAAGCGGCACCAGATTAAGGGAGCCTGACATTTCTGAGCAGAGCCCCACACTTTCAGGCAGCCTAGCATCTTTACTCAAACTACCGTCTGAGACCTGCTGGACCAACCCCATGCCATGCCCCATCCCCCCCCATCAGAAGCTGGAAGGTATGAAGGCCAGTTGTGTGTAGCAGATAAGGAGCAACCAGACCAACTTGGGGGAAGGGTCGGAAGTCCTCCACTGCCAATGAGTCCCCAATGAGTATAGGTGTGTCTGTCTGTCTGTCTGTCTCTGTATCTCTACATCTACTGAGAGAAAGCTGCTTGAGGACAAGTTTAGAGAAACTTCTAAATCTCTCAGAGCTTAGCTCAGCATTAGACATAAAGGAAGAGTCCAAAAACATATAACGAGCAAATTCATGAAGGACTGAGAGAATGAGGAGAGCAGCCTAGGCGGGTGGCACGGGCTGGGGGTGTCTGGGGGGACCTGTGGGGAGAGCATGAAGGTGGGAATAATAAGGGAAGGGGAGGGAGGAGAGAGAGGAGGTGGAGGCAAGGAAGCATGAGGAGACACTAGAAATCTCCAGTGAAAAAAAGGGTGGCTGGTTTCTCATGTTTCTCAGTCCAACTTTTATCTTAAAATGTTTGCCCCAACTAACCAAACTCATAATTCCTGGCTTCCAGAGCCCTGGACACTGAGCTGGTACCTCCTTCCTTCTGCCGTTGCCCTTCTAGATTCCTTAGTCTCCAGGTCTGGAGGCCAAGCCAGCCTCCATTTGGGGAACATCTCTCATCCCTGCAACCCCCAGAAGCTCTGTTTTTCTTACACACCCTCAGCTTCCTCTTGGGGACCTTGCGGGGTTCCCTCCACAAATGACTGAGGAGAGGACTTGTCTCCTGGGATCTGAACTCAGCCTCCTGCTCCCAAGTTGCTCCCCGGCCCCCCGGCTCCCTGAGCTCCACTTTTCACTCCTTTTACAAGTGTCAGAGAAAAGGACGGGTGTGTTATGGAATGGACACGTCCCAGGCAGGAGGTGAACCCCAAATCTCCAGGCTGACGTCTCTTTGGTCTTATGGCCTTCCTAGTCAGCTTTCCAGAAGCTTCATGGAATTCCATCTCTCCCTCTCCACACCTCTCTCCAAGTCCTCACTGACTCATGGTGTTGTCTTCCAGAGGGTTCCATAACAACAACATCAGGGCCATCCCAGAAAAGGCCTTCATGGGGAACCCTCTGCTGCAGACAATGTGAGTACTCACTTCTCCCATCTCTTGGTGCGGAGCTGTGTTTGGGGGAGGGGGGCCGGGGCTGGGGAGGCCGGACTCTGGGAGGGGGTGCCTTCCGCTGTGTGCTCTTTCCCCGTCTCGTGGGTAAGAGGACGAAGCAGAGATCGGCCTAGGTCCCAGCTCAAAGGACTGAATAACTAAATTCGGTGTTCGGGTCTTTTTCTCCCAGACACTTTTATGATAACCCGATCCAGTTTGTGGGAAGGTCAGCATTCCAGTACCTGCCTAAACTGCACACACTGTAAGTTGGACCTCCCCCAGGCCTCCCTGCTTCCCGCCACCTCCTGGCTCCCTTCTGCAGCTCTCACACGTGCAGGCACAGCCCCCACCACAAGGCCTGGTCTTCGGTGCTGCAGCCTCTGCTCAGGCCTATTCCCAGATCTGGCTGCACCGAACAGCCTCCCTTCAGCTCCCCACGGCTTCCTCCCAGATCCCAGATGAGTGAAAGAGGGCCCTTCTCCAGAGCCCAGGAGTTTTATCTGGCCTCTTCAGGGTCCTGCTCCGGGGAGCTGTTCCATAAATACTTGCTGAAGGAACCAGTGATGGGATAAGGGTCTGGTTCTCCAGTGACCTTGGAGCATGGGTCCCTCGGCCCTTTGCTGCACCACCTTCACTGCTTTGGGCCCGACGGCATTCCCTTGTTTCCTTTCTCCCATTCTTTTCATTCCCAGCCCAGGTTCCGCTTCTTCAAAAATCTTCCACGGATTACACGCCACACATGGCATCCCAGGAACATTACCAACATCTTCAAGCACACACTTCGCTTTCATGTCCATTATCACGTTTCGTTGTCACTCTAACCGTGTGAGGTGGGTGGTGGTAGCACATTTTGTAGATGGATCCCGAGGCTCCCGGGCTCTGCTCTGCCATGAGCTAGGACCCTGGACTCCAGATCCGAGAGGCTCCTTTCTGGACCCTACACTGCCTCCCTGTGGTCTGGCAGGACCCGTTTTTGCTGTGCCTGGTTGGGTCCCTGTCCTCACCGGTAGGGGACAGCAGGGAGGGGAAAAGCCATCAGTCTAAAGCAATCTAAGAGAGAGCTGGTGGGAAGGTTGTAATAAAGCTTTAGTGGATGATGATTTGGGGGAGACCCTATCTCAGGCTCTAATAAGCAAACACCCGCAGCCAGGAACTTTTTCAGAAGCTCCCATGCTGGAGCCTTTTAGACAGACACCATTGCCATGTCCCTTGCCTGTATTTTTTTTCTTTGTTCATTTGTTGTGTTTTGCATGCTGGGGCCCAGATGCCAGGTTGTGTTCTCCCGTTGGGGGCTCTTAGGGGCTGGGCCAACTTAAGGAAATGGAAGTTTGGACCCTGCTGAGCCAAGCTCCGCCCCTACAGGGCCTGAGTAGCTGGAGTATTTTGAGGCTGGGGGGAAGGATAACATTTCCCCAAAAGGTAGGGTCTCTCAAGGGGAGATCAATGATGGTGGGGAGCCCAGATATCGAGATGCTCTGACCCCACCCTTCTGAGTTTGTCGCATCCCTTTCCAGATCCCTGAATGGTGCCACGGACATCCAGGAGTTCCCAGATCTCAAAGGGACCACGAGCCTGGAGATCCTGTGAGTGGATACACTCAGCCTCTACCCCATCTGTGCCCCTGCTTCGCCCGCAGGAGCTCTTCTGTCTGCCTGTCCCCCAGAAGGCTGCCCAGATCCTCTGCTTACCCCTTATCTGGCCTGCTTCTGCTGCTGGCTCCAGCCTGGCCCGGGGGTCACCTGGCTCAGCCCCAGGGGCCCATGGCCATCTCCTGATATGGCACTGCTGCAGGCAAGGCCGGAGGTGGCAGATGGTTTGAGGGTGAGGAGGCTGGTCTTCTCATGACCATGCTTGGATTTTTCAGGCATGACTTCAGAGTTCCTAACCCCAAGCTGTGAGCGTGCTGAGGACCTGTGACAGGGGGAGCAGGGTTGTGGAAACACATCTCCTTTGGCTTTCTTTCTTTTTTTTTTTTTTTTAAGATTTTATATATTTACTTGAGAGAGAGAGAATGAGAGAGCCTGAGGGGGGGAGGGTCCGAGGGAGAAGCAGACTCCTCGCTGAGCAAGGAGCCCGATGCGGGACTCGATCCCGGGACTCCAGGATCATGACCTGAGCCGAAGGCAGTCGCTTAACCAACTGAGCCACCCAGGCGCCCTCCTTTGCCTTTCTGAAGCGTGATTCCAACAAGGATTTTCTCATGTTTTCTATTACTATAGCCTGTAGAGTAGGGGAGGGGTGTCAGAGCACAGTAGGCCTTCAATACATTTAAGAGGTTGAATGGAGCAATCAAGCAAACACCCAGAGTGAGTGGTAGGAAGCCAGCCGGCCTGCCCCATGTCACACAGCTCATTCATGGCGTGGCTGAGACAGGAACTCTCTCTCTTCTGTGTCTCTGTTGTCTTCCCCTAGATTTGCTGGCATCTGGAAAATTTTCCATGAGGGAACTAATAGTTCCCCAAGAATGACCTTGGCCTTGGGTCTTTCTTGGGACACCCTGTCCCTAGCCAAACCTGCCCCCACAGCCCTCTCTGTCCCAGCTCCGGGTCCTTCCCTTCTTTTCCACCCCTTCCCCCTTCCCCGGGGCACAGGGAGCAGACTCCATGCGTGGTTCCCATGGCTCCGCTGGGGTTGTTTTGTTTCGTCTTTCCTATCTACTCCCTGCCCACGGCTATCCCCCCTCTCTAAGGAGGGCAGAGGAGATTCTAGTTCCTGTCCTATATACCCCGTGTTGCCGGCGACCACTATGAGACAATGGGTGGGGACACGATGGGTGGGTGGGGTGGGCTGTCTGCCAAGCAGAGAGCCCTTGGGCTGTGTCTCTCTCTGTCTGTTGCCCACCCCCACCCGCCTCCAGTCCCAGGGGAGCTCTGTGCTCAGATGCCAGGCCTGCTGCTTTCTCTCCCTGCGGCCCCACGCCTGCCCTGTGCCTCCTGCCCCTTCTGTCAGCTCAGAACTCCCATGTCAGTACCAGGCCCGGAGCTGGAGATGGGGGAGCCGGGGATGGCAGGGCCCTGGGCCCGCTGCCAGTTCTGTCTCTGCTCTCTCCGCAGGACCCTGACCCGCGCAGGCATCCGGCTGCTCCCACCAGGGCTGTGCCAACAGCTACCCAGGCTCCGAGTTCTGTGAGTGGCTCACGAGCATTCTCCAGTCTTGGCATTGTGCCCTTGCTCCCATGGGCTGGCAGGGGCCCCTCCTGCTTCTGTACCCCTGGGTTACCTCTCTTTCTGGAGAGTGAGACAAGTTGGGCTTCTGCTGAGAAACTGCCCGGGAGGGACTGGGCTGTCCTCTCTTGTTTGGGGCAAAAGGACAATGGCCTTTGGACTCAGACGAGAGTTTGAGGCCCAGCTTTGCCACTTACTAGCTGTATGAATTTGGACTCCCTCTCTAAGGTCTCAGGGCTTCGAAGCCTCATCAGCAAAATGTGGATAAATGTGTGAGGGTTGAAAAAAAATGTATGTCCAGCACATAGCACGTAGTGCTAGGACATACTCGGTGCTCAGTTGGTGGTGTTACTTATCCAGTAAGAAGACCGTTAGTCTCTTCTGGAACCATAGAGGTATTTAAGTGGCCTGTGAAGTCAAGGGGAGCTTTCCTCTCCCTCCTGAATCCAATCGGAATCTGAGGCTCTTCCGCATGGACCCAAGCCCACAGCTCAGGATGGGGAGACTGGCCCAGGAGGCGTTGCACATGCAGCAGCGCTAGACTGGGTGTCTGGGGACGTGGGCGCCAGACCCAGCCTTGCCACTGACTGGCAGTGTGTCCTTCGCGGGTTCTGTCCCCTCTCTATGCCTCGGTGTCCTCATCCGTTAACGAAGGGGTTGGGTCCCATGAGCCCTACAGGCCCCAGCTTTCCCTCCCTGGGACTCTGTGCGTGGGGACTACAGGTGATGTTTACTTGGGTTGGCGTTGACCAGCTTGCCCAGTAAGGCCTGACATGGTCCCTGCTGACCCTCTCAGAGTCTCTGCACCCTCTGCTCCTTTGCTCATCTCCATGCCCCTCTCACTTCCTGTCCCCCTCCCCCCAGGACCCTCCAGGGTCCCCCAGGCCCTCATGTGGTTGAGGGCAGCCTTGCTGGAAAAATGCCACATCAACCCCATCCAGGCCCTGCGGTGAGGAGCGGGACTCAGCAGGGGGAAGGGAAGAGAAGTCTCATTGCCATGAGGTGTGTCAACAGCCACATCCCTGCAGGGTCCTCCCAGCCCTTGGCTGCTTGACAGGAAGGCACGTCCTGGCCAGAGCTGCTTCTCCTGGTCCCCAACTTCACCTTCACCTGGTCTCAGGTCTTCACCTGCCTCACCTGGCCCTTTCTTCCCATGCCAGGAGAAGTGGGGGGCTCTCCTTTCCTCCTCCTAGTACGCGGGGGGTGTAGAACTGAGCCAGGGTCTGAGCCTATTGTCTCATCCAATCTCTCTTCCCCAGGGAGTTGTCCCATAATCAAATCGAGGAGCTGCCCAGTCTGCACAGGTGTCAGAAGCTGGAGGAAATGTGAGTTGGGGGGGCAGGGGCAAGGTGAAGGCATGCGAGCCAGACTTGGGGCACGTCTGAGGGGAGGGGGTCAGCGTGAACACTCAGACATTTCTCCCTTCTCTGAGCTTGTTATATCCAGGGGTTGGGCTGGGGGCTCAGCAGAGGCCTAGACGAGGCCTCCAGGGACCACAGATGATGGGCCCACGCAGACAGTCCCAAGGTGGCTCACTGAGGGTCAGTCACAACGATGAAAGTCAGTAGTGATTTGGGCCAGTGGGGGGCCAGGGTCAGGCACATCAGGGCTGGGAGGCAGGACACAAGTGTGTCTTTGTGCACACGCACACTTATACACAGGAGGAGAAACCCAGGATTCACATTTGACAAGGAAAAAAAATCACTTAAAAATTGCTCTAAGTTCTTTTCACCCAGCTTCTGTTTTTTCAAACTTGCGCTGGGTCTCCTGAGTCTCCCATGTCTGTCCCCTGACCCTAGGCGGGGCAACGCCTTTTGGGGCCCAGGCAGGATAGGGGTGTGAGGGTCTGTCCTGTTGGTCTAGATGCCAAAGGAAAGAGGGTCTTCAGCATTGCTGAGGTACAGGCTCCATCTCCCATTCAGAGAAGCAGTCCACTGAGCTCTGCTCCCCAGCTTGGGCCAGCCACTGGGTCATCCAAGGGCGGGGCAGTGTTCTGCTGCCGGACTAAGGTCTGGAGGACCCAGGGGCGAGGTTGGCTGGGCTGGGAGCCAGCCCCGGTGGGAACCCTGGAAACTGACTCCCTTTTGGGCCACAGGGATGGTTTTGTGGCTTTGTCTCCTGACCCACTTACCCAAGGCAACCGGATCCCCTTGTGCTCCCTTTAATTCTGGTGACTTCCGCGGGCTGGGCCCTTTCTTCCCATGCCAGGAGAAGTGGGGGGCTCTCCTTTCTTCCTCCTAGTGCATGGGGGGCGTGGAACTGAGCCAGGGTCTGAGCCTATTGGCTCATCCAGTCTCTCTCGCTGCCCTAGCGGCCTCCAACACAACCGCATCTGGGAAATTGGAGCTGACACCTTCAGCCAGCTGAGCTCCCTGCGAGCCCTGTAAGTATCCTGCAGCATCCAGGGGTGGGCCCTACAGGGGCCCCCTGTGCCCCTTTCCCAGGCATGCTCCATACCCATAGCACACATGGCGGTGGCATGCACAAAGCCTCCCTGCTCTATATCACACACACACACACACACACACACACACACACACACACACACACGAGGTGCCTCCCCCTCCAGATGGCTTCTGAAGCCGCTTTTCCAGCTGGTACCCAGGAGTCGATGAGGCTCTGAAGCCAATCTGCCAAATCCCTTTTTCTGTCGCCACAGCCAGGTTCGGAGCCAGGCAGCAGGTGCCTTCCCCAAAAGGCTGAGAGTTCTGCTACTGGGGGCGGCTCAGATGGGGAGTGAGAGGAGAACTCAGGATGGGAACAGTGAGTCCTCCACATGTTGCTGGTCCCACCTGTAATACCTCTCTGTCCACAGGGACCTGAGCTGGAACGCCATCCGGTCCATCCACCCTGAGGCCTTCGTGACCCTACGCTCCCTAGTCAAGCTGTAAGTGCTCACTGCATTCTCCTCCCACTTGATGGAGACCAGTCAGGACCGTGGGCTGGCCAAGGGGGGGCAGGAGGGCCCCCCCCAGAGTAGGGACATGCATGAATGTCTGACCACACATCCTGGGGAGGTGGCCTCCAGCCTCATCAATCATTCTGACAGTCCGTTTGACAGACTGGGGGGCCTGATAAACAGAGAGCCTGCCTCCTGCAAGCTCTGGAATATCATCTGCTAATGTTTGGCAACATTTTGGCAGCCTCAGCCCTCCCAGTGCCCCCCTGTCTTGGGCCCTACCCCAGCCTCTACACGTCCCAACAAAGGATGTTCGAGCCCGAAACTCCTTCACGACCTGGGACAGTGGCAGCAGTTGTGGGAACCCAGGGTCTCAGCTCAGCAGTCCCCTGCATGAGCAGTAACTCTAGAGGGCTGCCATTCTGCAGGGTGGCAGAGGATCACAGGTCCCCTAAGTTACATAGGATGCCAACGGGAGCATATAGTGCTGGCTGCATGGTCATTAGGTCAGAGCTGGAAGGGACCTCTGATGGGGCTGCCATGTACTGTCATGCAGGTTGTGTACTGCATGCACAAGGGCTCCCACCCAAGGGGGAGCTGACTGCCTGCTTGCATGTCCTAAAGGTGTGTCCACCCCGACAGGACCCTTTTCTGATTAATGCCCAGACTCCTTATGGGCTAGCTCCAGCCCTGGCCTTGGAGATCATCCAACCCAATCCCTCACTTCACAGGGGAGGCCTCCAGGCCCAGGCGGAGAGGCTCGCTCAAAGCAAGGCCAGAATGCAAGCCTCCCAGGTGGTTCACAGTGCCCCTCCTGTCTGCCAGTCTCTGGGCTCTGGGCCGGAGCCTTGTAAAACTCGCACTTCGGTCTTCCCTCCCCTGTTTGCTCTACTCCTGCCAGATAGGTAGGGTGGATATTTTTATCCCTTTGAAAGATGAGGACATTGAAACTCAGGCAGATTTTTGACTCCCCTTGGTTATGCAGGGAGTCGGTGACAGCAGCAGGTTTCCTGCCTTCCAGTCCAGGCTGTTTCCACGATGCGCAGTCTGTGGTCCTGGTGTTTGGTTTGGAGCCCTGGTTCCCTGTAATGTGTCTCCAGTAGAAGACCATGCATGTCCTCATCTCTGGCTACAAAGCCATCCCTGCAAAACAGAACGGATGACCAAACCCCTGCATGTAGCCAGAGGCCAGCTCTGTCCAATCCCCGACTATGGCCTCCCCTGTCGTCAGAAAAGCAGGGGAATAGGGACAAGCAAGTACAGGCAGATGCCCTAGTGGGTGGACAGGGGCCCTTGCACGGGGCTGGGACCTGGGCATAGGAGCTGTGGTTAAGGGACTCTGTGACCTACAAATGGGGATGGCTTGGCATTACCTTAGAGCAGTCCCTGGTATATAGTATTTGATGAATGAATGAGTGAGTGAGTTATGCGTGGTGCCTCTATAGCTACCCTTGA
>NC_138374.1:113588568-113629593 GCF_054177405.1 Leptonychotes weddellii
TTGGGGGCCTGATGCATCTGAAGCTCAAAGGGAACCTGGCTCTATCCCAGGCCTTCTCCAAGGACAGTTTCCCAAAACTGAGGTGAGTGCCTGGCTTTCCCCCACCTCTAGATAGGTTTGCCCCGGAGTCGCTGGGGAGGCCATGGAGGGACAGAGAGAAAGCCATAGGGCTTCACCTCAAGAAAAACCTGATGGCCCAGAGGCATAGGGTTTGGCCACTACTGAGTGGGAAGGGCTCAGGCCTCTCCTTCCTCATCTCATTCATAGCATTTCTTTCTGTCCCAAGCATCAGCCCCAGGGGACGCTGAGCCCTCCTTTGAGGACAGGAGTAAGGTGATGTCCTTGCTCCTTGTCCCCTTCCGTACACGCAGACTGCCTGTCCTCATTTGGGCAGTGTCTGGGCCCCTGTGGTCAGGAGTGGGAAACAAGCAGCCCAGCCGGTCCCTGGTGCTAATGACATCCAGGCCTTCTGCCTGCAGCAGGACCACAGCCTGTGTGGCCCAAGCCAGCTAACGAGATGCCTGGAGGCATCTGCCCTCGCCCTCAGAGGGCACCAAATTCAGCTCTGCTGTGCCCAGGGGTGAGGCCAGGGGCAAGGGCGTGGGTCTTACTGAGGGCAAGGGTAAAGCAAGAGTCACTAGGAGAATCCCTGTCTCCTGGAATCTGAATGAAGAGTTGCTGGCTGGGACGGGAGCAGAGCACCAGAGTGCTGTGTGATCTTGGGTGAGCTGCTCCCCACTCTGAGCCTACTGAGGGGACTCCATAAATGACGGAAAGTTTATCTTCCCATCTCATTCTCAAGATGAGTGAGGAAAAGATTGGAAGATGCCAGAGGCCTTCAGAGGCAGAAGCCAGACTGTAAGATATGTACAAAGAAAGCCCAGGGGGCTGCCTGCACCGTAATCGGGCACTTTGGGGTTGAAAGGCCGGTGTTGAGTGCCGGGTCCGTGGGTTGGCATCCTAACATTCCTAAGGCAGCTCATTTTGCCCCTGTGCCCCCTTGGCCCCCAGGATCCTGGAGGTGCCCTATGCCTACCAGTGCTGTGCCTATGGTGTCTGTGCCGGCTTCTTCAAGGCCTCTGGGCAGTGGGAGGCTGAGGACTTTCACCTTGAGGAGGAGGAGGCTCCGAAGAGGCCCCCGGGCCTTCTGGCTGGACAAGCTGAGAACCACTGTGAGTGATGGGGGCCCTGGGCTGAGGGGGTGGGTTTCTTGGAGAGGAAGTTAGGGAGGAGGCCTGGGGGACCCTGAGAGGGGCTCTGGCAGGGGCTGCGGAGGGAAACCCCAAGGGTGACCTGGGAGGTGACCTCTACACCTTGTCTCTCCAAGGACGTAGCCCAGAAGTGCTTGCGGAGATGAGGATGACAAGGACAGTAGTAATGTTTCCATATTTGCCAAGCCCTTGGCGATTCGCAAGGTGCTCCCTGAGCTGCATCTTACAGAGCACCCCTGCCCTCATGGCTCACATGTTCCTTCTCCACAGCTGCCTCCTGGCTACACGGGCCCTTCAACTTCAGGGCATTCTCAGAGTGGACATCCACTTTCTAATCAACCTGAGCCAAGCAGGATTTAATTAAATCAATTAAATTAAACCTGCTTAAAAAAAAAAAAGTCCCCTCATTATATGTCCTAGAGCCAAATGGAACAGTGTGGGGACTATCACAGGCCACTAGGTACAAGAGGACCTTGCTGAGAAGGGCCACGTGGGTCTTGAGCCACATGGGTCTGTTTCCGGAACGGTTGGGGTAAAAGGAAGGAAGGGTGGAGGTAGGCAGCTGAGGGGGCTTAAGGATCCTCTGTCAAGTGGTGTCTTAGATAAAGGGCAGAGAGGAGGGCTTCCATCCTCCTCACCTTCACCCCATGTGACAACACAGGTAGAATTAGGAAGAAGCACAAAAGGGCCCCTGATATTTGGATTTCTTTTTCAGTCTCTAACCCCCTCTCCACAATATGTCCATGGAGAAGCTAAACAGAAAAATCAAAATGAAACATGTAAGAAAAACATCTGTGTTGGTGTAGACAGACCTGGGTTCTAAACCCAACGACACTGTTTACCAGTTGAGTTGCCGGGGACAAGCTATTTAACCTTACTGAGCCTTGTTTCTTTGATCTGTGCCATGAGAACGATACTACACATCCACAGGCTGTAGAGGCCGGCACTCACTGGTACTGCCTACTGCTCTTACGGGGAGCCTCCCTGTGTGCGTGCGGGGGGACGGTGTGTTGTCTAGTCCGGGACACAGCTTACGGAGGCCAGTGTTGTGCAAGCAGTTAGGGGGTCTCTGGGGTCTCTCTCCCAGACCTCTCCCTGGGGAGGGCGTGAGGACCCCATGAGGAGCCCAGTGGCCAGGCTGGCTTTAGGCCGGCAGAGCTGTCCCCAGGGGACATTCCTAATGTCTGTCTGCTGTCCACTCCCTCAGGGGGCTGGAAGGAGGAATGGAAACTTTCCTTCCTCAAGGTGAAACTTTCCACCAGGCTTAGGTCTTGGAGAGCCACAGGGTGTCAGAATTGTGGGCTGCCTGCCGCCGGTAACGGGAGCTAGGGCAGGGCCCCCCACTTCCTGTGGGAGCTAATAAGCCTTGAGGAAGAAAGCCAGGAGCTTCGGCTGCAGCCAGATTTGATTTCCTCCTTGTTTGAAGAGTGGTTACTTAACACCTTGGCTGTGACTTTCCCAGCCTCGGACGGAGTCTGCGGGTTTCACCCCTTGTGTTTCATTCATGCATTCTGATTTCAAAGAATTGCTGAGCTCCATTCTGGAGAGCCCAGGTGGGCAGGGAATGGAAGGTAGAGAGGAGAGGAAATGCCAGGACTCTGTGGGCACACCTCGGCCTCCTGCCCACCCTGATGGTGTCTGGGCCAAGGGCAGCTCCACAGAGCCTTCCTGCCTCCTGGGAAAATGCCCAACTGAAGGTGTTTACCCTTTAAGTGGGGAGGAAGGAAACAAACCACATGGGTCAAAGATGGGGACAAGCATGACACCGAGTCACCTCTCCGTTACGTGTGCGGTGGAGGATGAGCCCACGGGGCACTGTCTCTGAAACCTGGGTAACATACAGGCGTCCTTCTGAAGAGAAACAAGTCTCTCGTACCACTTAGGGCCTCAGACACCTTGCCCAGTCTCACTAGAGAGACTGAAGTCTTATTCTTAAAAAAAAAGTCTTTCAATGATGAATTATTGCCGCAAACAAGAGTTTTGTCTTTATAAATGATAAGATGTTTTAAGATATCATTTCAAAATTCTTATAGAATTTATGGACCCCCAAGATATCCCTAACACCCCTGGAGTTCACAGGCTCTGGTTTAAGAAACACTGCAATAGTGACTAAGAGGAGAAAAAAAATGCTACTTGATTCAAACAAGTTACAGAGTTTCTTTAACAATGGATTTATCTTTCTAATCCTATTTTCTCAGGCTAAGGAACTGCAGGGTCTAGACTTAGAATGGGAAGGATCAGTAAAGATCTATCTTTTTAAATCTTTTCATTGTTATGTTAATCACCATACATTACATTAGTTTTAGATGTAGTGTTCCATGATTCATTGTTTGTGCATAACACCCAGTGCTCCATGCAGAACGTGCCCTCTTTAATACCCATCACCAGGCTAACCCATCCTCCCACCCCCCTCCCCTCTAGAACCCTCAGTTTGTTTCTCAGAGTCCATCGTCTCTCATGGTTCGTCTCCCCCTCCGATTCCCCCCCTTCATTCTTCCCCTCCAGCTATCTTCTTTTTTTTTTTCTTAACATATCTTGCATTATTTGTTTCAGAGGTACAGATTTGAGATTCAACAGTCTTGCACAATTCACAGCGCTTACCAGAGCACATACCCTCCCCAGTGTCTATCACCCAGTCATCCCATTCCTCCCATCCCACCCCCCACTCCAGCAACCCTCAGTTTGTTTCCTGAGATTAAGAATTCCTCATATCAGTGAGGTCATATGATACATGTCTTTCTCTGTTTGACTTATTTCGCTCAGCATAATACCCTCCAGTTCCATCCACGTCATTGCAAATGGCAAGATCTCATTCCTTTTGATGGCTGCATAATATTCCATCGTATATGTATACCATGTCTTCTTTATCCATTCATCTGTCGATGGACATCTTGGCTCTTTCCACAGTTTGGCTATTGTGGACAGTAAAGATCTAGTCCAGCCTCTCACTCAGCATAGAAGTGCCCTTTCTCACATCTGGGACTTTCTGCTCCAGCACCTCTGGGGACAAATTATGCCCAGCTCGTGCATCTGTGAAGCTGCCCCCCATCCCCTCCAGCCCCCCCAAATTAGGGGAGCGTAAAGGTTAAATCCCTGGCCTCTGTAGTCAGACAAAGTGGGGTTGGACTTCCACCCTGTAGCGCACCAGCTGGGAGACCTGGGGCAAGCCACTTCACTTCCATGAGCCTCAGTGTCCTCATCTGTCAAATGGTGTCAAAGGACACTTGCCTCGTGTGGCCACCGGGAAGGTTAATGAGACCATGAAGATGACTTGCTGGGCGGAGGCTGGCACAGAGTAGGGGCTCAGAGACTCTTAGCCCTTACTGTTACATCAATCTGTTAGTTGACACAGCGCATTCTGACGTGAGTGCTTGATCCTCTTCCGTCTCCATAAGCTCCCTGAGAGCAGGACCATGTCTTCGTCATCCTCGAGGTCCTCTGCACTTGCCCGAAGCCCAGTGAATGGCAGGCATTGCATGCAGCGCCTGGGGACCTCAGGCCCACCTCTCTATTGGTCAGCTCTAAGTGTGGGAGCTGATGAAAACTTCTCCATTTGAATTGTTAATTTGCCTCCTACCACCCATCCTGATGCTACCCTCTGCAACAATACAGCATATAGGAGCACAATTCCTTTATGCCTGAAGCAAAAAAGGGCCCCTGATATAGGGGGCCTCAGGTCCTTGAGGATGGCCTCGGTTTTCCCACTTACTCTTGCCTTGCCTAAGTTAATCCCCCAGTGGCTGTGACCATTTCTCAAGTGTATGGCTTCTACTCGCCCACTATCCCTGGTTCACCTCCTCTGAAGCAGCTCACTACTCTGTCTTAAGAAGATGCCCTTCCTGGGGCACCTGGGTGGCTCAGTTGATTAGGCGTCAGACTCTTGATTTCGGCTCAGGTATGATCTCAGGGTCGTGGAATCAAGCCCCGCTTCAGGTGCTTGCTGGGCATGGAGCCTGCTTAAGATTCTCTCTCTCTCCCTCTCCCTCTGCCCCTCAACCCCCGCTTGGGCTCTTTCTTTCTCTAAAAATACAAAAAAATAAAAAAGAAGATGTTCTTCCTAGCACATGGTGTTCACAACTGGCCAGGGAATTACAGTGGGGGACTGGCCAGTGTGGAGAACTATTTGATTACCAGCTCCCATTATTAAGGCAGCCTCCACCCTAACTTTAAGCAGCATGCACGGTAACTAGGCTGCCTGGAGGGGACACAGCATGCTGAGTTATAGGATGAGACGAGAGAGTTTCAGATACAAGTTTGCTGTAAAGAACAGACAATGCAAATAATCCACATGTGGATAATAGGAACTGACTGAATGTTTACACCCAAGAGTAGAACAGATGTGCATGGCTGCTGGGATGACCTGTGCCGAGCAGATTGAGTTGGGGATGACTGCTTAAAGAGGTGGGCATTTGGAGAAAGGTAGAATTTGACTGTCACCAAGACCTGGGCCCCAAGCCACTTTCTCTTCTCACCTCTCAGATGACCTGGATCTGGACGAGCTCCAGCTGGAGATGGAGGACACAAAGCCACACCTCAGTGTCCAGTGTAGCCCCATTCCAGGTGAGATGGGTGCCTTGGCGTGGGGGTGGGGGCAGGACTGGGGAAGGAGTACCCAAATATTTAGATGAGATGCCAGTTCAGTCTGGCATGTTTATAACCACTTCAGGCACCTTCTTTGCCTAAGAGCCAACATTCTGGAGGGAAGAGAGCCTCTCTGGTGATTCCTAGAGAAGGAGCTGGAGTTCTTCCCTTGAGTGGCCGTTTGGAACAGCAGTGGGGGAGGGGTGACAGTGGGGAGAGAGGAGTCAAAGCAACTTTCACAAATCAGCCAGTGAGAAGTTAAACATCCAGGAGAAAGTGTCTCTCATGGAAGAGAGAAGCAGGAAAGAATGTCTTGACCCCACTGATCAGGGTGGAGTATGGCACTGCTTCTGAGCACTCTCTCAGTCTAAGACTCGCAGAATCCTAGAGCCACATGGGCCTCCGCAAGGTCACCTTCTCCATCCCTCTCTGCTCTCTTTCTTTAAACTCTCCAGGGTGGAAAAACTTCACAGTACCCCTGGATGACTCCTTATAGGCCTATCCAACCCTTACATCTGAGAAAGTCTCCTATAGCGTCTCACCTGAATCTTGCTGTAAAGAAAGAAAGAGAATTCTCTTTCCCTTTGATGCAGTGCACCCTAACCTGTTTAGAGTGAGGAAGCCCCTGCCCCTGTGTATAAAGTGCTAGCAGGTCACCCCCAGAAGGCTGTAATACATTGCTTAAGCCGGGACAGGATCTGGTCGGAATGAACAGAAAGCAGTGAACAGTGTGCTTCTCTATTTCGTCTCCCCTCCATTTTCCAGTTTGACATCTCTCTTTGGTTCGCGCCCCTTGGCCTTCTCTCACTGCTCTCTCTGAGCCAAAATAGTGCTTGCCGACTGCCAGCCCCTGCCCGCAGCGCTCAGTGGGTGGAGCACGCCCTCTAGTGGCAGCCCAGAGCAAGAACACCAACGCAGTCTGGAGGAAACGTGGTGTTTTCTTCCTGGCTTGGAAACCCCCATGCTTCACGCTGCCACAGAAATTTCACCTCTGAAAACGAATAATCAGCAGTGATGAGGTTAAAGAGGAGGCTCCAAAAGGCAAAGTCCAGCTTGAACTTGCTTTAAAAATAGATCGTGCGTGCAGATGGTCAAATAAATTATCCATATGGGCAAATATTTACTACGCAGCCACGGAAAACATGTTTTGGAGGAAGATAAAGATTTGGGCAAGTGTGCATCGTAAAATTTTTACTTAAAAAAGGGAATTAAAAACTATATACGGGAAATCCCAATTTAGTTTAAAAACGTATATGTATGTATGTATTTTTTTTTAAAAAATGGAAGGAAACATACCAAAACGATGAATTCTTTTGGAGAGGTGGGATGATAAGCAGTTTTAATTTTTCCGTGTTGTATTTTCCAAACTTTCTACAATGACCATCTATTATATGGTAGTCAGAAAAAAAAATGTTTAAAAAATAGTTCCCACAAAAGCCTCTCGGATTCCCAAGCTACTAGAAATACATTGCAGAACAGGAGTCTGAAGCCAAAAGAAATGAAGACATAACATGTCCAAAGTTACAGGGTGATTTAAGGACAGAACCTGAGGGGAGAGATGGAAAACACCACGATCTCAGCCATTTGTGCAAAACCAGGTTGGAAAAACCCAGAGTCATCCGTATTTTCATTTACTTATTATGCTTTTCTTCCCAAATACTGATTGATTCTGTGAGTACTAACTGTGGTCTGTCTCCCCGTCACAGAGCAAGGGAGAGCCAGCCAGGTACAACATCTGGCCAGCGCTCATGCATGGCCGGGTCCTTAGTGGATCCCTGGGCACTGACGGGGAGAAGCAGAGCCCTGGGACGCAGACTGGTCCCCTCTCTGGGCAGCCCCTCACACCTCTGTGTCTCCGGCCTGGCCGCATCCCAGTTTGGATGCCCCCTCCGCTCCTTTATGCCACCTCGCCCCTTCCTGTCCCCTAAATCCTGCTGCTTTGGAAAGACTGCTTGGCTGAACGTTTCCTCAATGCCTGGGTTTGCGCTGTATGAATCTGTACTTTGTGTACAAGTTGGTTTATTATGTGTTTATATTTCTACATGTATTGGGTGAGTGTTCACTCCATTTGCAGCTTCTTGGAAGAAGAGCTGTGTGTGTCCCCACTTCCCCCCGCCCTAACCCCGCCTGACAGTTCTGAGAGACCAGGTCAGCCTCCGTCACCCTGGGAGTTCTCTGAGGACAGAGGCTGTGTCAGCCTCTCTGGCCTCATCCCCAGGACCCTCGACCCAGCAGCCTCTGACCCAGGGGTAATGTCTGATCCTCTCTCCCACAGGCCCCTTCAAGCCCTGCGAGCACCTCTTCGAGAGCTGGGGCATCCGCCTGGCTGTGTGGGCCGTCGTGCTGCTCTCCGTGCTCTGTAACGGGCTGGTGCTGCTGAGTGTCTTTGCTGGCGGGCCCGGCCCCCTGCCCCCGGTCAAGTTTGTCGTAGGGGCAATTGCGGGTGCCAACGCCTTGACGGGCATTTCCTGCGGCCTCCTAGCCTCCGTCGACGCCCTGACCTTTGGCCAGTTCTCCCAGTATGGAGCCCGCTGGGAGATGGGGCTGGGCTGCCAGGCCACAGGCTTCCTGGCCGTCCTGGGGTCCGAGGCCTCCGTGTTGCTGCTCACCCTGGCCGCCGTGCAGTGCAGCAGCTCTGTCTCCTGCGTCCGGGCCTACGGGAAGGCCCCCTCCCTGAGCAGCGTGCGAGCCGGGGCCCTGGGCTGCCTGCTGCTGGCCGGGCTGGCCGCCGCCCTGCCACTCGCCTCGGTGGGAGAATACGGGGCGTCCCCGCTCTGCCTGCCCTATGCCCCCCCTGAGGGCCGGCCAGCTGCCCTGGGCTTCGCCGTGGCCCTGGTCATGATGAACTCCTTCTGCTTCCTGGTAGTGGCCGGCGCCTACATCAAACTCTACTGCGACCTGCCGAGGGGCGACTTTGAGGCCGTGTGGGACTGCACCATGGTGAGGCATGTGGCCTGGCTCATCTTTGCCGACGGGCTCCTCTACTGCCCCGTGGCCTTCCTCAGCTTCGCCTCCATGCTAGGCCTCTTCCCTGTCACCCCGGAGGCCGTCAAGTCTGTGCTACTTGTGGTTCTACCCCTGCCTGCCTGCCTCAACCCTCTGCTCTACCTGCTCTTCAACCCCCACTTCCGGGATGACCTGCGGCGGCTCTGGCCCTGCATGGGGACCCCAGGGCCCCTAGCCTATGCTGCTGCCAGCGAGCTGGACAAGAGCTCCTGCGATTCCACCCAGGCCCTGGTGGCCTTCTCTGATGTGGATCTCATTCTGGAAGCTTCCGAGGCTGGGCGGCCCCCTGGGCTGGAGACCTATGGCTTCCCCTCAGTGACCCTCATTTCCTGTCCGCAGCCAGGGGGCCCCAGGTTAGAGGGCAGCCATTTTGTAGAGCCAGAGGGAACCCAATTTGGGAACCCACCACCCTCCACGGATGGAGAACTGCTGCTCAGGGCAGAGGGAGCCGTGTCAGCAGGCGGGGGCCTGTCAGTGGGCAGGGCCTTCCAGCCCTCTGGCTCCGCCTTTGCCTCACACTTATAAATGTCCCTCCTCACTCTTTGCTTCCCATCTCTTCCCTTCCCTCCCCTCCCCTCCCCTCCCACTCCATGAATGATGGCTGCTTGTAAAATAAATTCAACCACAACTCAACAGTATGATCCACAGTAGTCCCTGGGCCCTGGGCTCCATTGGTCTCCTCCCTCCCATGGCCATCATCAACGTGCACTTCTTAGCCTGGGTTCCCCTTGGCCTTCCTCTGGGCCTCTTCCCTGTCACATCTGAAGCTGTGGACCAGAGATCTGGACATTTGTCTGCCTAAGGGAAATGAGGGCTGAGGGAAGCACAAAACAGTGACTGAGGTAGGGGGCCGAGCAGGTCAAGGATCAGGGTACAATGGGCAGGGGGACCTCACAGGGAAAGACCTATAAGGGGACTGCCAAAGGCATTTGGGCATCTGCCCTTTGACTCGCGGATTGGACACGAAATGTGTTCTGTGTCCTGTTAATCTTGAGATATGCCATGCAAAAAGACTCTCTGTTAAAATCAGTTTTAGAAGATACTACACATTCTGTCCCTTTCTTAGAGATTCACAGTGCATATTAGTATAGTAACAGCTGTAAGAATTCCCGCAGGGATAAAGTCTGTTGACCTTTGTTTAACCCACTTCCCCAAATTCTTTGACAACAGGTTTTTGGTTGGTTGGTTGGTTTTCATGGGCTATCTATTAACGTCTCACAGAATGTAACACTGCTCTCTCCCAGGGCCCTCACCTCTATACCACCTAGTGCTACCCAGTGACATCACAAGGTGCCACCGATCCTAGAAAACCCTGATCGTAGGAGCTTCACCTGGGGTAAAGTTCATGGTCCCATCAACCAGAGAAGACTGTCCACACTCTACTTTCCCGTCCCTCTTGCTCTGCCCTGGGAAGGATGGGGAAGAGGCTGCCTTTGTGGTTCCAGCCTCAGCCCCCCGCATTGGGGCAGGGGTAAGGGGATCCCACATGGGGTCCCACCTCTTCCGCAAGCCCAACCACCAATGAAACTTCTGCCCTCAATAAGAGAGAGTTCCCCCGGATCCTGGCAGGGTACACAGAGGGAAGTCGATGACTGCCTGGCTTCCTTCTGGCTCTGAGTTGCCCTCTCGTGGTTCTCCACCATATGCCTTTTGGCAACTCCTGCCGCAAGCCTAGCTCTTTCTTTGCATCCCAGGTCCTGCCTTCTCTGGGACAGGGAGCCCCTGGCCAGCAAACTGGAGGGATATTTGCGTTGTATGTATTGTTTTGTAGGGAGCATTATAGGAATCTGGGATCCCTGGGTGCCCCAAAGAAGCATGACACTCTGCCTCTCCTGTCATAACCTTCCTACCTTAGGGTTTACCAAGTGTCTCCGAGTGTTCTAGCACTCCCCACCCCAAACACACACACACACTCGATCTCAGGATGAGGAGGTGAGAGCTAGAACATTCTTGAAGACATAAAAAGGGAATCCAAGGCTCAGAAAAGGGGCTCTACTATTAAGACAACTCTGAGAAGGTCCTTCCTAGCCTGCAGTTTAGCTTCTATCTCCCCACTGCCCCCAGTGCCCAGTGGAAATTCTGACGCAAGTCCCCAAGGCTGCCTAGGCTGAGGTGAAGGGATGAGGCAGAGACCATGAGTGGAACTTGGCACATTTCTAAATCTCATTTGACCAGCTAAGCTGCCTGGACTCTTATAGGCTCTGAAGCTAAATGTGCTGACCTTGTAATCACAGAAGGAACTTAGGGTCCTAGCACAGGGTTAACCTCAGAGTAGGCACTCACTAGATGGTGGGGAATTCATTTATCAGTTGGTTGAGAACCGCTGGTCTCCCTGTTTCCCTGATCAAGAGCCTTTCATGGAAGGAGTTTGCTCTACTTTGGGTACTGGGAGGTGGTGACTGTTATGTGAAAAGTTCTCTGAGGTGCCCCAGGGATGACAAAGTTGGTGTGATTTGTGGGAGCCTTGACTTCTAGGAAGTCACCCAGGCCCCTCCTCACAGCCAGCCCCACCCCATGTGATCACTTCCGCCCTTGGAGCCAGGGAGCCAGTGTTGAGCGGAATGTGGAGTGAAGTGGCCATGTGTTGGAGGTTTAGGAGTCATGGGAACAGTCCCCTACAGGTGGCCTCTTCTATGAAAAGGGTGCCAGGGTTTTTTGGCTGCAAGCTCTAGGGTGGCACCACTGTCATCGTATCATATACTCCTAAAGCTCTGGGCATTTGCCAAGTCTGGCCCTTCTGGACAGAGGAGAGGTGTGGGGGAAGGGAGTAGAGGTGTTCGCCATGAACTATTTTCATTATTCAAAAAGCCTAGTTGATGATGTACATTTACCCAAAATAAGGTGGTGAAGTAGTTTCTTTGTTTGTGATGGACTTTTTAGCAAGTCAGTATGTTACTCTTTTGGTTATCTCCATTATAATCAGTAGAAGACTTTGAAGGTTTTATGTGTCTTTGATGAAACAAAATCAAAAACCAAATAACTCAATGCATGTGAAATCTTCCAAAATGGCGTCCACGGGGATGAATCCATCCAAAGGGCTGCGGTGGGAGAAATGTTGGGAACTGCCGACCTGGGATGTGTGGCCCTGGCCTCTGTGTGTTGTGCCTTGGCAAACAGTGCCAACCACAGTCTCCTCGCAGAGCAACTTGTGGAAGAGAACTTTCTATAGTCAACCATGGTTTTTAAAGCACCTCTGTACACATCAAGAGGAAGAGTCCTTAATTCAGTGCTGAGATTTGAAGACTATGGATTAACAAAGCCTCTAGTTGGGCCTTCTCTTCACCTTCCTCTCCCCACCTCTTTCTCGTCAACCTCCAGGAGGAAGAGTTGCCAACAATTGGTAGGGCCTGAATAAGTGAGGATGATGGGAAGTAGCTAGAATCCTGATCCTTCCTGGCACCGTCTTCTCTAACTACCTCTGCTCTGGTGTAGCAAGTTCTCCCACCCACCCGGTATCCCCTATATCACTTCTGGGTTGCAGGCCCATGCCCTCTCCAGCTGTGTGAAGTGTAAGAATTGTCAAGATGTAAATATTTGGATTCTTCTGTATAATAAAGCACCAGTGAAGTATTACGTGTGTCCCTCAACTCTTTTCTGCTGCCACCGGTGGCTCTGTGAGGTGCAGTCAGAGGTGGGGCTGCCTTGAGAGAAGAGCGATCACCCTGTCCCCTGAGTTCTGGGGCAGCCGGGGCACAGCCAAAGAGGCTCAGGTTTGAACTTTAGAAGGATCAGAATCAATTTGGCTCACCCGTGTTTAAGTGCCCTTTGTGTGCTGGGCACTGGGTTAGGTGGAGAATGATCTAGAGAAAGCAGGCAACATGGTGGACTTCCTGTTAGATGCCCCTGAGCATCTTCTCAGACCCGGAAGCCTATTCCTGGGGTTTCCTGATTCTGTAAATCCCAAAGAATCAGCTTCCTTTCCTCTACTTGGGCGACCTTCCTCACCCACTCTGCCTTGGAAATCTTCTTCCTGAAGCCTTGACCCAGAGTGGGATGATGTCCCCAGGACAAGCAGGCAGTTCCTTTCTAGATGTAAGGGAAAGAGATTGGGTTCAGTAAAACCCTGCAATCATAGGAAGGAGATGCAAGCCCCAGTCAGGGCCTTACTGGCCTAGTGCCCGACCTCCTTCTGAGAGGCCAAACAATGCCTCCAGGAGTATTTCTTTCTTCCACTCTTACTGAAGATGGAATTCCAAATCCATCCATCCTTGTGGCCCAACTGCCGAAAGGCCATTCAGCGGTTCCTGCTGGACTGGACTGAGAGACGGAGACACAGGGGCTAACTCAAGTAAGTGGATGTTCCCTAAGAGGGTCTGTGTAGAGCAAGAAGGGAGGCAGGATCTCAGTAAATCTAAGACCAGAAAGAGCAGTGGGACTGGGGCCCAGTGTGGCTGAAATGGGAGGGCCATTCTGGATGCGAGGCAGTTCTGAGATCCAGCCAGTGGGAGTTTGTGGCCCGTCAGCCTGGACCCCCCCAGGAGGAAGCAAAGCTGCCCTCTGTAGGCCTGCTCTGATATCTGTCCCCTTCTCACCACAGTCCACTGCTCCTCCTCAGCCCCTTTTTACCTAGAAGGCTTTTTATAAATTTAATTTTTGAATAAATAATACATTCGCATGGTTTGAATAAAATATATCTGTTTAACAGTCTCCATTTGCCCATTTCCCAAACCCTCACTGGTCACCACTATGATCAGTTTCTTATCTATCCTTCCAGAGTTTCTTCATGCATGTACAAACAAAACGCATATATATTCTTCCTTCTCCTTTCTGCCCAAGGTAGCATACCACAATTCTGCTTGTGCAGAATTTTTCATCTATTAACAGAGCTCAAAGATCTTTCCTTACCAGTATAGAATGCTTTCTCATTTTTTTTTTTTTTACCGTATCTTACCTCTCTTTATACAGACATATCCTAAATTTTATTCCCCGCCCCTTTTCATGGAAATGTGGTTTGCTTAATCTTTTCTTCTACAAACACTGCAGCAAGTAGCATCGGATGTATGTCATTTAGCACACGTGTAAGTATATCCGTAAGACGCAGTCCCAGACACGGAATTGCTGGGTCAAAGAGAGTTCTAGATCTTGTTCCCGAAGCCGTGGAGCCGCGCGCACGTGTGGGCGCCGCTGCGTGCTGGCCGGGCGCACCGCGACTCCCGGGCGCGCGGGAACGGTGGGACGCGCGTGTCGTCGCCGCTCGGGCTGCGCGGCCGCGGGAGCCGCGGGAGCCCGGCAGCCGCTCCGCCGGGGAGGCGCCTCTGCACGCCCGCCGGCCCCTGGGCCCCGATGCCGGATGCGGGTCTGGCCTCCCCCGGGATCCCTGCGCGCCGGCAAGTGGGCGCCCGCAGCCGCGCAGCAGCAGGCCGGGTGCGCCCGGGGGGCAGCGGGTCTGGCAGAAGGAGAAGGCAGGCCCGCTGGGGCGCCGGAGGTGGGGAGATGAACCCCGGTGAGGCCCGGATCTGGCCCCGGCATCCTGCCACTGGTGTGAGTGAGCCGCAGATGCGGAGGGACTGACATTTAAAACAACGACAACAAGAGTTTGAGGTAATAATATCTTTTCTTTACCTCATTGCTTCTTTGGACTCATAGGCTATGTTTATTCATAACTTCCGCCTACGTGGGCCTCACGATGACCCCTGTTCTTCCTCAAGCCCTCTCTACGCATCCTTTCTTTCGGCTTCCATTCCTGGCTAATTGCCTCGTTTTCTTTTGGTACTTCCTGGAGATGGAGGGAGAACCTGACTAGCCAAACTTCTTTTCCTACACTAGGTCAAATCAGAGGTCAGTGGTCAACTAATGGACTGACCACTCAGGCCAGGCCCCTGAACTGTAGCGTATGAATGGGTATGTTTATGTGGGATCCCATGGGACGAAATATGGTTGCTCAGAGCTGCCCCTGGAGCAAGGCTGTGGGCTCTTCTCTCAGAACGCGCAATGGGCATGGCAGAAAGGTTCCACAAGAGCAGGAACTGTGTTGGTGTTATCCACTGTTGTGGCTTCGGTCCTTTCCACGGGGCCTTGCACAAAAAGGTGCTCAATTAATTTCTGCTGGATGGGGGGAAAATTTTAGAAATCAACATATCTAAGCAATCCATAAAAATTCTGTTTCCCAGCCTAACGGGGACATCTGGCCAGAAGATGCAAGTAACACAGAACAACAGATAGCTTCTTGTCTGAACTACATTTCTGCTCCTGAGAACTGGCCCTCCATTCAGTAGCTCTATGTCGTGCCCTTCGGGCATGTCCTTTCTCTTTATAAGAAAGCAGAGTGGGCAGCTATTTCTGTGGTGAGATTTGAAGGGCCAGCAAGTTCCCTGACCCCCTTCTCGGTAACAGCTCCCCCCGTGGCTAGCACAGTGGTTGAAATTCCACCATCACAGTTCCTTATTCCTTCAGGTTAGGCCCTTTGCCTGGGGCATCTGCTGCTTCAGCCTGCCCAGTAACCGCTTCCGTTCTTCCAGGAACTTCCGTTTGGCTTTTCTAAAGGCAACGATCCCTAGGCTCCCAAAGGCATGTGGTTTAGGTGGGGTTGACTCCACTCTAGGTTCCGGAGCTGGAATGTGAGCCAGTCTTCTCAGTTTATCCTATTCCCTGGCCACCATGATTGGTCCAAGATGGGCTCATATCTCAAGTTCTTCTAAAGACTTGCCTGACAGTACATTTGGACTCCTCAGTTTGTGAAACAAGGACTTTTGTTTGCTCATGTGAGATTGTTAGAGTCTGTCACTTGCAAATAGGTTTCTTGGAGACTCCCCTTTCTGATCACCCCCTCCCCATGGCCCAGGAGTAAACCCACTGACTTACTACCAACTGTTAGGGTGGAGAGGGCAGTTGTAGAATGGGAATAAGGAAGGAAGGAGGATTGTCAGGATAGGCTGTCAGGTGGGGATAGTGGGAGGCGCGTGGGAGGCCCCAGGCGGTAACGCAGGGCAAGAGAGTGCTGGAGGAGAGGGGAGAATGGAAAGGGCAGGTGAGACCAACCTCATTTCATCACTGAGTGAGCCTGACACCACCAGCAGGCTCTGGCCTTGGATCCCACAGGTAGTTTGAGAATCACAGAACTGCCAGATATCAGCACTAGGAGACACCTTGGAGGTCATGGGCCATCAGAGGAGGGAAACCTAGACATTCCCCCAGAAGGGACCACATCACCACCTGACCCTGTTTGGGCAGTTCTCCAGACATAACTCCCAGGTCTGGAGAGAACCTAGTGCATAAATAAAAACTCACCCCCCCTCCACCCCCCGCCAAAAGGAAGTTGCCTCTGCTGGGAGGTTTGGGAGAAAGATCCCTCAGCAGGCCTTTTTTTGAAGCAGAGTTGCAAGGTCCTGGTTAAAGGATGCAGACCACGGAAGGAAGGGGACATAGTCTGGTGGGATTGTGGGATCAGGGGGAAAGGCAAACGAGGAAAGCACATGAAGGGGAGAAATCCTGGAGCGGGGATGGGAGGTGGGGTGGGGTGGGAGAGACACTGGATAACCTGTCATCCTTGATGGAAACTGGGAGTTGGAGAAAAGGATGGGTGCTCCCTGGGAGCCATGGTAGGAGCCAGGGGCAACTTGCCAAGAAGCAAGGAGAAAGGGGAACATGTTATTTCTGGGTAGAGCACATCTGCGTCCATCACCCCAGGCTTCACTGGCAGCCCTGTGCAGGACTCCAAGCTGCCCTGCAGCCACCCATCCTGGGGAGCAGGTTCTGAAACCACAGACCCCTACCCCCCACCCTGTTCTTCCCTCCCTCAGGCCGCCCCAACCTAAACAAGACAACCTGGGCAGGGGGGCCACATGCTGATGGAAAAATACACACTTGGCTGGAAAAGGAGCTTTATTTGTGTGTGTTGAATTCCCACAGCAGCTGAAGGATAAATAGCTAGTCCCCAGCCTTAGAAACTGCCCACAAGGTGGGTGGTAAAATCTGTTCTTATTTAGATAACTTTTGGGGAGAGATGGGGAGAGGGAGTGGGGGCAGCAGGAGAGGGGAGCTTGGAATCTGCATTGTTTATATGATCAGTCACGGATGTCATCTCTCCTCTTTAATTAGGGGTTTGTAGCTGGGAAACTTTGCTCAGCTTGCTTGTCCTAGGAGCAGAGCAGACTGGCGAGTAGGCAAGGGGCAGAACATCTCTTTGGGGCCCAACTGTGGTTGGGCCACTATGTCTCCATCCCCAGTCCCCACCAAAGCACTCAGTATGTCAGCCCTGTGCTAGGCCCTGTACTAGGTGCTTTATGTGCATTATCTTAGGCAATCCTTACAACAACCTCATGAGTTAGGTACTGTCTTTATCCCTGTTCTATGGGAGAAACCCAAAGCACAGAAAGATCGTGTAGCATACTAAGGGCACACAGTTGGTAAGCAGCACTGCCGGGGCTAGGCTGGGGCCTCCTTGACCCCAGTGTCCGTGCGTTTAACCCTTTCCCATCGTTCCTTGGGCTGGGGATACAGACCCGGGCTTTTCTCATTTTCTCTCATTTCTGTTCTCTAGCCCAGGTCCTCTGTACTTGCTAAATCAGAGAGATGGATAGATGACCTCTAATCACTTTTGGCTCTGTTTCTCTTGCAATTAGAGAGAAAAGTTTCTTGTTGCCACTATATCCCCAGCACTTGGAATCGAACAATGTATATACAATGGACACATTTTCCGATAGGTACAAATGCTATGAATAAAGTCAATCAGGGTAATGGGCTATAGGCTAGAGTGCCTGGGACTCAAGGTGCTCCTTTAGATGGGATAGACAAGGACTTTCTGGGACACCTATATTTGAGCTGAGACCATCATGGACAACGTAGAAATCCCTGAACAAGGAATAAGCTAGATGTGTTCAAGAGATTGGAAGTGGCTTGTGTGGCTGGAGTGTGGTGTATAGGGGTAGAGGGTATGCCATAAGGATGGGTAGATAAAGCAAGCAGGAGCTAGATCAGGGTCTTCTGGCCCAGGGAAGGAGACTGGATTTTTTTTTTTTTTTCCCTAATTGCAAAAGGAAGCCACTTCAAGGGTTTTAAGGAGGGAGGGAAAATCTGGTTTTGACATCATCAAAAGATTATTCTTGCTGCTTTGAGAAGTATGGACTGTAGAGGGTCAAGGCTGGAGGCAAGGAGACATGGTAAGGGGACTATAGTACAAGTGAGATGAGAATGGCTTGAACTAGTATTAGAAGAGGGAGGGAGAGGGCGCCTGGGTGGCTCAGTTGGTTAGGCAACTGCCTTCGGCTCAGGTCATGATCCTGGAGTCCCGGGATCGAGTCCCGCATCGGGCTCCCTGCTCGGCGAGGAGCCTGCTTCTCCCTCTGACCCTCCCCCCTCTCATGTACTCTCTCTCATTCTCGCTCTCTCAAATGAATAAATAAATCTTAAAAAAAAAAAAAAAAAAAAAAGAAGAGGGAGGGAGAAGTGGCTGGTAGAACTGACCAGACCTGGTGATCGATCACTTATGTAGGGGTTTTGTCCCATAGGAGGGGCTCCTTTCCTACAACTATTCCCTAAGTCCCTCACACTTCACTTCTGGCTTCACCCTGATCAGCACATGGCATTTCCCTGACCACAGCGACTGGCTTCAGGGTGGTCCAATCATAGGAACTTTCACTCCATGGCCTGCTGGGTGTGAATTAGAAAGTACATAGCCCTGACTGCTGCTAGGAGTCACTCTGAAAGGGGAGTATGTTTAAGGAGCAGACAACCAAGACAAGTTGTTACTCTGGATGGCAGGTGGAAAGAGACTGAAATCTTGGTGTTATTGAGCCTCTGAACACACCAATTCAGATGCTCACCCCACCCCTGGACTTTCCATTTATTCCATTAGAACTGCCCGTGTTGTATTGTCACCAGTCCGAGTTGGATTTCACTCACAGCTGAAAGCATCCCACCTGATATACTAATGTTATCTAGGAACCCCAAATCTGGCTTATATGCATGAACTTAGGAGAAAAGCCTGCAATAAAATCATTTCTGGGCTTTAAAAAGAGAACTAATTTTGAGAAATGGTTCAAGAATTCTAGAGAAGTTGGAAGTTGATGAAGTGGGAGATACAGAAGAAATTTATATTTTCAGTTTATGCCATCATCTGTCATTACGGATTATATAAATTCACACTTCTCGTCTTGTTTGCCTTGAGTTCAGTACCACACATGATCTGTGGCAGGCTGTGCTGAGTGAGGATACAAGGTAACTCATAGGTGGATGAGCAGACATTGCCTATTCAGACATGCGCTGTTTTACGTGCACGGTGCCTAGCCGAGGTATAAAACCACTGCCCTGGGATAAAACTGCTACACTGGGTAATGGACAGGGATATTACAGTCTTTATTTTTCTACCTCGGACTCTTAATACCTACGTTCTTCAGAAAGTCTTTCACTCAGCATGGGCAGCCTCTTTCCACTTCAGCTGATTTCTGCTCAAATCCATTTTCTCTGTCATCTCAATAGAATAATAAAGTCTAAGTAGATTATAAAATCGTGAGTAGGGGATTCAAGTTTGGCGCCTATCTGTTCAGAGTAGTGCTTGCCATGAAATGAAGTTAGGGACAGAAAGTGATTACAAAAATCCTTATTTAAATTTGTATGATTATTTGGTTAATCTCATATGTGATTTTTTTTTCACCATTCTAAAACACGAGCACAATACTTGGTACACAGCAGGTGTTCAGTAAGTATTTATTACCGTGGTTAATTCTGACCAGCTATGTAAATCACAAAAAGTAAAAACTGCAAAAAAATTAACAAAAGGGTCCATTACCTCATTCCCACATTCTGTTAAGACTCCTGAAAACCTAGAATCCTTGAAAGCCTGGTGGTAACTGAATTGTTTCCAATAGTCATTTTACATCTACGTCAAACGTTCAGCGTCCCTAGTGATGTTGGTAAGTTGGCAAAATAAGAGACAACAATTCCAAATATTTTAACATTCTTATTATATAGCTTTCTGGACAGTTTGCTCCCAGACACACATTCAGGATAAACACATACTCAACATTAAGTGGTTATTTATTTTTCAGGTTTAAAAGGTTTCAAACTACATATGTACAAGCTAAATAAAACAAACTAGCCTCAGAATCAGTGTAAAGCAGAATACGTAAATACACAAGGTCTGTTTTATAGGACATGAAAGATGATAATGTCATCAAATACAAAGAAAAACATCCAAGAGAGGTAGGCAAATTAGAACATCTTAACAAAAAATATATTAACTATGACCAGGACAAACCCCTAAGCATCAGAGCAAAATTTCTTTTCTATGCCTCCCAGCTGCCTGGCTTTCCTTTTCTGTGTTGTGTTGCATACTTCTGAGTCACCAGCCTCTGGCAGATCATCAGGCATCTCTTCCTCATCAGCCTAAAAAGGAGCAGATACGGTAAAATGTAAGGTTCACACTATGAACCAGGATGGAGAACAAATGAAGTGCTGTAATATTATTTCCAAGTACTTCTTTGTTGCCTCTTGTATATGATATTCCCTTCAAAAGCATCTTCTTCAATCTTTTGTATGTTTTAAATTTTTATTTCTTTTCATAAGTAACTGCTACTTAACTCAATCTGAAGGATGTTATAACTCAGCAAGAACCAGAATATGCAAATCTTTGTGTTCCTATAATTTGTATTGTTAAATGAGGAAGCTCTATCAACTTAAATTGGGGAAATTTTCCTTCTCCCTTCTATGAATGGTCCCATAAGAAATGTTCATTTTCCCCTCTCTCCTATACCTCTCTCACTCCTTCCTGATTCCTGCAATAATCCCTTCTCAGTGTTAAAAAAGAAAACCTCAAAAAAAGAATCAGAGTCACCTCTCATCTATCCATGCTACCCCAAGAATATAAAAAAACATTAAGCAGATGCTGCCTGCCCTCTAGTGTTGTCAAAGATGACAACTGTTAGGAAAAATATACTGTTGGTTGAGCTACTAGGCTATTTTGTTGAATAACTATTTAGAAAGTTGTAATAGGAGAAAAAATCAGTTAGCTACTCTAGAGTACGTTACAAATTTGGCAAAGTTAATAACCATTTACGCATTTACAGATAAATACACTTTTAATGGATTAACAACAGTAGCAAAATCACAACTGTACAATCATCATACCTTCTGTTTCTGTTTTGCATGCTTCTCTGTCCACTGCCTGGCATTCTTGAGGAAGACTGGCTTATTATATTTAAATTCGGAGGACTGAGACAAAATCAAAGAAGAGTGGAGAGAAAAATGATTTGTAGTGGTTAAGCTGCAGCTGCCACAGCTATCCTCATAAATGAAAAGTCAGAGGTATGAAGAAAGTAGGACATGTGCTGCAGAGGACAAGAGGATACTTACTATGTCGGCCATGAGGGGGTCATCAGGGTTGGGTTCGGACATGAGCAGCTGAATAGAAGTCAGTACAGTTGCAATGTTGAGGGATGGTCTCCAGGCGCCCTATATACAGAAGACAGGCAGCTGCTTTTGTATTACTAAGAATGTGATACTCTAATTCAAGTTGTATAGATGAGAATCACAGACTGCTGTGTCCACCCTTTACCCACCACTCACTTTTGGTGGCAATTTGAGAACATCTAAACAAATCCTTCCAGCAGAATCAATGTTTGGATGATAGATCGGAGTCAGAAATCGGATCTGAGGAGGCTCAAAGGGGTACCTTTGAAAACATAGGATAATAGAGAATTTTTATGAACGTATTGTTTCATTATAAACATATAATAATAAAGGCTTCCTGGTGACTAATTAGGAAGACAGCCTTTGAGAGGCAAACCTTTTTTCTCCTCAAATTTTTATTATGAAAACTTACAAACAATAGAAAAGTTGAACTAATAGCATTAAAAACACTCATGTACCCACCACCTAGGTCAAACCACTCCATCCTGTAAATACTTGAGCACGTATCTCCCAAGAACAAGGCCATTCTCCTATATAACTGCAGGACTATCGGTGTACCTGTGACAAAATTAAAAATGTATCCCCCAATATCAGCTACTGTTCAGGTTTCCTCAATTGCCCCCCCCTTTTGTACAGACAGGTTTTGAAAAACAGGATCAAATTAAGATTTATGTATTGCATGTTTTTTTAAAGATTTATTTATTCATTTGAGAGAGCGAGCATGATGGCAAGCACGCGCATGTGTGTGGGCGGGGGAGGGGTTGAGGGATAGGGGCAATCTCAAGCAGGCTCCCCACTGAGCACAGAGGCCCAACACAGGGCTCAATCCCACAACCCTGGGACCATGACCTGAGCCGAAATCAAGAGTCAGACACTTAACTGAGCCACCCAGGTGCCCCCACTGCATTTGGTTACTATGCCTTTTTAGTGAGACACAAACCTCGGAAAATTCCCAGCCTATTTTCAGAACTGATGTATCACATGATTATCAAGCTACTTCTCTCAGAACTTTAACAAGTTTGGCCAGGATCTGATCTAGTGAAAAGACATCTACATATCAACAGTCAGACATTCATTTCTTCCCTTCCCCATTCTGCACAAAACAACAACTACAACTCACTTGATGAGAACCTTAAAGGAGACCTGAATTAGGAGGGGCCTTAACATAAAGACAGAAAGGAGAATGGTGGTTGCCAGGTGCTGGGGGACAGGGGAGCTGGCAAGTTACTGCTGAACGGGTATGGAGTTTCAGTTTGGGAAAATGAAAACGCTTTGGAGATGGATTATGGTGACAGGTGCATGACAACGTGAATATACTTAATGCCACTGAACCAAACACTTAAAGATGGCTTAAATGATCAATTTTATGTTATGTATATTTTAACACCATGAAGAAAAGAGGGGCCTTAGATGTGATCTAGCCCATTTTTAGAGAAGGAATTTGAACTCCAGAGAGATAAAATAACTTGCCCACGGTCACATTACATCATGATAAGACTAGGATTAAAACCTAGGACCTTTAACTCCTACATTTAACACTCTACTACATGACTCTATCTTCCAATAACCGTCCTTTACCCTGTAAGTTTAGAATCTAATTCACACTGGGCGCCTGGGTGGCTCAGTCAGTTAAGCGTCCAGCTCTTGAGTTTGGCTCAGGTCATGATCTCAAGGTCATGAGACCCAGCCCCGTGTTGGGTGTGGAGCCTGCTTAAAATTCTCTCTCTCTCCCTCTGCCCTTACCCCACTCTGCATGTGCTCTCTCTCTCTCAAAAAAAAAAAAAAAAGAAATCTAATTCACACTAACCTCTCAGGAATGCTAACTTCCAACTTGAAAACACCTTTCTCATAAGGTGTGTCAGCCGCACCTAATATTTCTTAAAAAAAAAAAAAGAAAAATTAAGAGGTAATCAGATGATCTGAATGACCACACCATACAGTCCTAATAAAGGATTGGTCCTAAAGGAAAGCTGGGTCTAGGACAGTAATTCTCTCCTCTTAGGGCTTTAACAAGCTTCTCATGCAATGCACCAATGTACCCAAAAAATTGTTGGTGTCAAACAAAGGACAGACAGAAGATCAAAACATAAGTTGGACAATACTGACCACAGATCAAATATAAGCTCCAGATTTGTTGTCTGTACTGCAGGATTCTAATTATTTATGTTTCCTGTCTGGCCTCACAGATACTTGAGATGGTGATCTTTGGTCTAAACACTGCTTCAGAGCTGACGCCCAAATCTTGGCTATAAATCAGCAAAAGGTGTAATAAAAGGCCAGAGAAGAAATGTCAAGCAAACCTTTTATACATGTAAACAAATTAGGTTTAGAAAGATGATAAGGTACTTTGACCTTGCCATTGTTCTCTACTTTAGAATATACAAATGTTCAGATTTCAGCACAATTTTCTAGGGTCATCATAGGCATGACATGATACCTACGAGCTTGCAGATCATCCATTTTGTCCTTATCTTGCCAGCAAGTGATGCCTGGGGGTGGCTCTGTGGCTAACAAGTTCAGCTCTCTCTTTAGACGTGAAGCTCTCTGCATGGTCCCCAAGTAGAAGGAACCACACACAGTTCACTGCACCACACTAGAAGCTGGCTGGGATTCACTAGGGAGAAAAGGGACAACCATGAAATAGTCAGCAATGGTGACGTGAGTTTTTAGCACATGGCTTCAGTTTAGTGAAAAACAAAACAAATTCTTCGTATTAATCCCTATTCTGAGAAAGGAATCTGAGTTTTTTCCATTTCCTTTCTGTTACTATTCAAGCACATTTTAAAAATAAAGATTAAAAATGCAAAACGCTCTACAAACAACAAAAACACTACAAGTTTTCAATTAATGTCTGTTTCCACTGATAAATTATAAATTCAGGAGGTACACCCTGGGTCTAATTTTGCTCTCCACTGCATCCTCGGTATGCCTGGCATAGAAAAGGCTTGACAAATATTAGCTGTGGAAGTCTATATATGCTTTGTGAGGAGAGCAAGGAATGAATATGATGGAGATAGTCTCACTCTGAAGTATTTGTAAGTGAAAGCTTAAATGTGTGAAGTTTTCTCCATGTATTCTGGATTCCACATCCTCCCAATTCTTCAGTATTTCCAACCTTTTTCCCATCAACATTCAAATATGCTCAAAATCTCTCTCATCTAAAACAAACACCCACACCTACACACACTCAACACCCTTCATAACTCTAGTTCTCCCTTTAGCTGCCACTCAAAGGATACCGATTTTTTATATTATGAGTTACATACACTATCTTCCAGTTTGTGGCATGTCTTTCCACTTTACTCATGTCTTTTGACAGATACACAACTATTAACTTTAATGTAATCAATTTTAAAACCTTTTCCTGTATACTTACACTTTTATGTATTAAATTTTTCCTTATCCCCAAACTTAGGATATTTGTCTATATCTTCTAAATGTTTTACAATTTTGCTTTCACATTTAATCCAGTAGGAATTGATTTTTGTGTATAGTGTGAGGTAGAGGTCCAATTTTGGATCTCTTCCTCCATATGAATAACCTATTGTCCTAGTCCTTTTTTTTGGAAAGTATTTCCTTTCCCCGCTGATATGCTCATAAACTAAATTTGCATGTATGTGTGGATCTGTCTTGAGATTCTTCAATTTGTTCCATTGGTCAATTGGATTATCTTTGAGCCAATACCTCACTGTTTTAATTACTGTAGCTTATTAATAAGACTTGATATATAGTAAGTTGAGTTCCTACACATTGTTCTTCTTCTTCAGGAATATCTTGGTTATTCTTGATCCTCTGCTCTTCCATATGAGTTTTAGAATCACCTCATAAAAGTCCACATGTATATACATCTCAGGATCTGGTTCTCAGTTTTGTAAACCGAATACTCAACTTGGCAGTAAACCTAGATTCAGTTGGGCTTACATGTACTAATTTATTCCAGGCTCACTCACAAAGGCTTTACATTAAAAGGTCAATTTATTAATTTGTACAACTATGATAAAATTTTTAATCTTAATCCCATACATTCCCTCCTTACATTATTTCTATTTGGAAAACTAATTATAATCAGAAGATTACCTGGTGGGCACAGATTGTAGTTATTGGATGGTTGTTATGATAATCATACCCTTAAATAGAGGCCATCTACCTCCACCACAGGGATGTTTAAAGGAGACTAAATTTGTGTATTGGCTAGGTAAAGACATTCTCTTGAACTGTGCTGCAGACACAATGGTTCTTTGGATCTTCCTTTTCTAATCTCCAGGCTTGCTACTCCTCCACAATTCACAAACTCTTCCAGAAATATTTAAATGAAATTAATAATATTACAGGTGAATTAAACTGTTAAATAGAATTACACTACAACAGTCTTTCATATAAATTATTCTTGAAAGTACTTCCAAATTTCCTTAGATGCACCCCTAAGACCATCATCTTTTGGAGGCAGGTATCTCACTGGATGATTAACCTCCCGTTTTATATACAGATCCCTACTACTTTTCTCAGTAAGCACATGCTGAGAAAGCGACCACAATAAGACAAGAATCCACAAGAAATAGAGCGTTACCTTTATAGTAAAATGAGAACCCAGGGGAAAGGCACGGGAAAGGGATTAGAATAGGGTGAGGAATAAGCAAGACAATTTCTCTAATGGAGGCAACCAGACCCCAGTCTCACTATATTAACACAAATTGGTATATGGCACTCTTTAGCTCAAAAGCCATCAAGCGTTTTTTCTGGGCACAAAGGTTCTTTACAATCAAACCCCAACTTCATATCCAGTAACCACTCCCCACAAACTTGTGCTTCAGCCACACCGACTTCTTTTTGCTGCCCATTAAGAGTCTCATCTTCTTTCACATCTACAGATATTACACATTAAATGATCACTTCTCGCCCTTCTCTAGTAATGCGCCCCAATCCTTCATTCCTTTCGATTGTCACCCTCTCTGTGCTTCCACACCAACTTGCACCGGGAGTTGCTATTCATCTCTGACAGCTTCTTCTCGTGGGGCGAAAATCCCTTGAGGGCGGGTGTAGTCTTCGTAATTTCTTTCTTTTTTTAAAATTCTTAAGTCAACAATGCCTACAGACAATGCCTTAGGATACCAGTATGCAGCCCTGTAACTAGTGTTGGAAACGTGGGTTTTGGACCAGATGGTGAAGAAGGCAAACGGCCTGTGCGCGGCCCCGCAGCGAGCGCAGGGCAGCGGAGTCTCCTTCCCAGGGACACACTTCTCCCTGCGGGGCACAGGCGGCTCGGGCAGCTCTGGCCGCCGACGAGCTGCGGAGATCCCGGCAAAGCCTCCGCTCAACAGCCGCTTCTCCCTTCCGAAGACAGGAAACTCCCACATTAAACAGAAACAGGACTCCTGGTCCCTGACACCTACAGGGACCACCGCCGGGATGCGCTCTCTCCGCTGGGGAACCAGAAAACTACCCTCTTACCTGGGCGTACTCACCTCACAACGTAGCGACGCGCGGCCCAGCAGCTACTCACGCCTGCGCACGCCCAGACGGTTGGCGTCGCTCCGCCTTCCGCCACGAGGGGCTTGCGATTGGCCCGCGGCAATGCCCGGTGGAGGAGCGCGGCCCCCTATTGGGCAGCGCTCTGAGCCCGGCTTCCGCTCACGCCGCTTTCAAATTAGAGCGCGCGTCAGACGTAGTCACTCCCCCTCGTACGCGGAGCTGCTGATCAGGGTGGAGGTTCCCGCCGGTTTGGGCGGACTGCATCATTTGGTGTGGCCCTGAGGTGACAAGTCGGGTTACGATGTCAGCTTTCTTTGTCAGAGCGGGGAAGGAGCTGGAAATCGCCTCAGAGGAGGAACAATGAAGGGAACCGGAAATACTTGAACTGGAGTAGGGACTGCGTGATACGTCTCTTCATTTAAGTGTTTTTCACCTGGAGAATTTTACTGCGTCAGAGGACACATCTAAGACTAATGGATGAAAGTTAAAGGATTGCAAAATTTAGCCCAGTAAAGCATTCTAGCAATCAGAACCCTGAAAAACAGAACAGGTAAACTTGGGACGTAGTGAATTCCTTCATCACTGCAAGTGTTCAAGGGGAAGTTAATTAGGGATAGTGCAAAGGGGATCCCTGCGTGGGTGGAAGTTTAGAATAGATGGCTTTGGGGCCTTCCAACTCTAAAAGTGTGGTACTACTTGATGAAGGAAGTACCCGTTTATGGCTAAACCAACCTTGACTTCGGACCTGAAATGAATCTAAAGGACACGGCTGGAACTTGACTAGCCTTTGGGAATACTGTGGGTGGAAAAACACCACCACCACCACACACACACCCCAAACCCTCATCTCACTGCTTTCAGCTCATTGTGTGGCTTTGGAACAGTGGTGGCATAGGAGTAATGGCCAGTCTTTCTAAACTTGCAAACCAATATACTTTTGGCCACTCTAGTGATTTCTGCATTTAGTCCACATTGGTGTTAAGTAGCACTTGGTTCCCCGAGCCCACTGCATGTATGTTACCTCTCCTCCAGATATCCACACATTCACTAGCACTCTGTCCATGATTCTACCTGGGGATCCGCACACTGGTTGTAAGAATGAATCAACTGAAGTAGCTTATGAATTACAAACGTAAGGAATCCTGGGACTGTCCAATCTAATTTCCAGTTAGCTGCTGGGGTTTTGCATTTATTGTTAATATTTACTCATTGTAAAGAAGTGTTTTCTGTCATAAATCTGGAGTTGGCTGCTTATTTTACTATGGATATTTTGTTTTAATTCCTTCAATGTCTTCTTTATTTTCTTCCTACCCCAAATGTAATTGTATTTCAATTACAATTCTGTCTTCAGAACTGAAACTGATCACTTCTTTGGGTGGTTCTCTGAGAAACGAGTCTTTAAAATGTCTCTTAGAGGGGCACCTGGGTGGCTCAGTCGTTAGGCGTCTGCCTTCGGCTCAGGTCATGATCCCGGGGTCCTGGGATTGAGCTCCACATCGGGCTCCCTGCTCGGTGGGAAGCCTGCTTCTCCCTCCCCCACTCTCCCTGCTTGTGTTCCCTCTCTCACTGTGTCTCTCTCTGTCAAATAAATAAATAAAATCTTAAAAAAAAAAATGTCTCCTAGAAAAAGCAGGAACTGTGTTGAGTCTGGGAAAGGAGAGATGGTATCGTAAAACAAGCAAATACCAATAATTTTGGCAACTAAACTGAAAGGATTGAATAAAAGAGAAAAGGTAAAAAGAACTCCACAGGCTAAATGTACAGTTTCCATTTGTCCACCAGAGGGAGGTATGTTAACTGGTGAGAATAGAGGCCAGGCTGAAAATTTTTCGTTACCTGTGTACACGTGTCATTGCTTTTAAAAAGGGATCATTTTATATTGTGATTTATTTTTTAAGTGTATGTGTGGGAAATTATTTAACAAAAGTTTCTTCACACAAGAATATAGATGCATCATAGCCGGCTCACTTAGTACATTTAAAAGCACAAAAATTATATTTTATTTATACACAGGATTATTTGCCAGGATTTACTCAACTTGAGTATAAAAGATTTTCTTTAGTATAGTATATTTATTTAGTAAATCTGAACTATCACGTTTGTTTAATGGGCTGATTATATAAGTTTACTCTCAGAAAGTCCTGGTTGGGGGAAGATGTTTAAGAAAAAAACTTCCATGATTTTAATTTTGAAAAACTTTTTGAGCCATTATACACAGATTAATTTTGTTTTATTTTTTGTGGCATAACTTTTTTTTGGTTGAGCCAGTTAAATTAATTGGATTATAATAATTATTACTGCTTTTTGTAATCATGTAGCTGAAGATAAATTCCTCTCCTTCCAGGTAGGGATGCACTTAAATTATCCAAGGAACTTAGGACAATCTCCAAAGAGGATATTATATACTCTAAAAACCTTGGGGGCGAGGGGAAGCAAATAAAATAGACATAGTAAGGAAGGTATTTCCTGGAACTTCCTAGTATTGAGATTGAATTCATCCTGTTGAAATTTAAGTTTACCTCTTACAAATAGAAGGATTTAACTTGGACTTGGCCAATTTTAGCTTATTTATACAACTGGAGCCAGATAGTTCTTCCCTGATTCTGAATGTGAAAATAATATAGCCAAAAGAAATGTAACATTATTGATCCCTGAAAATTTTACCCCAGTTAAAAATGCTTATTAGAAAACCATTATGTTGGGGCGCCTGGGTGGCTCAGTCGGTTAAGCGTCTGCCTTTGGCTCAGGTCATGATCCCAGGGTCCTGGGATTGAGCAGGGAACCTGCTTCTCCCTCTCCCTCTGCCCTTACCCCTGCTTGTGCTCTGTCGCTTGCTCTCTGTGTCAAATAAACAAAATCTTTGTTTCGCTTGCTCTCTGTGTCAAATAAACAAAATCTTTTTAAAAAACGATTTTATTTATTTGAGAGAGAGAGAGAGTGTGCAGGAGCGGGGGCAGGGGCAAAGGGAGGAGAAAGGGAGAAGCAGACTCCCCGCTGAGCAGGAGGGGCTCATTCCCAGGACCCTGGGATCATGACCTGAGCTGAAGGCAGACGCTTAACCAACTGAGCCACCCAGGTGCCCCCACATCTGGATTATTTTATTGCACATTGTTATTCACTGTTCACAAAGACTCTGTAGTAAGAAAATTAGTATTTATAAAGTATTTAAGAATACCTAATTAAAGCATATTGTGGACAGGCATGGTATTCTTAAACATATTTTGCATTTGCGTGTCATTTTTCATTTAATTCTCAGTTCATCTCAGGGGAAGTTGAAGCACCCACAAATGTTCACAATGGAATATAATAAAGGTTCCCTTTACAATGCCCTAATCACTCTTGTAATAATTTTTAATGAAAAATTTTAAACATACAGAAGACTATTTGAAAACTTACAGAACCTAATAATTGTATATGTTCTCTTTCATTATGGACAGCACATTTAACTATATTTGTCCAGGGCTATGGCCCTGGGGGGTATAGGTATTAAATCAATCGTACAGGTTTTATAACCAAGTTAACTGTAAATATGAAAATGTCCTGCTTTCTGCCTTAGGAGTTTAGTATGCCCCATTGTTGTCTTTTTGTAACTTTGGGGGCAAAAATCACAAAAGAGAAGGCATCCACTCTGTCTCCTAAGAATTTAAGATCCATGAAAAGGGTAGAGAAGGAGGAGGGAGAAAGAAGGGAAATTAGTATTTAATTAGTATAGTAGTGAGCTGATTTGTGCCAAGTATAGTACTAGGTAGCCTTGCATGTATTATTTAATCCACAGGACTATTCTGTGAGGTATTACTATTCTCACTTTACAAATCAGGAAACAGACTTAGGGAGATCAAGTAACTTCTTTAGGGATGTGAATTCAGTTTGAATTGAAAGCTTTTATATTCTTTCCACTGTCGTTGGATGCATCCTTTCCTGGACTTTTTAGGGCCTAAAATATAAGTGACTCGTTGAAAGAATTTATGTATAATATGGGACGCAGTATATGTATCCATGCTCCTCCTCCCCATGCACCTTTACATTTACTGTGATTAATACACGGTTATGTATTATACGTTGTAATGTAAATAAGATTTAGATTTAGAGCCAGGGCGTAGATTTGAGTTTTTCGAGTACTTTATGTCTAGTTTTCCCCAATAGAAAATAGGGATAATTACTGCCTCTTTTCCACTGCAAAGGACTGATGTGATAATTAGGGAGCCAAGATTAGACAGCAGTCACAACAGGAATAAACTACAATTCCCGAAATGCTCGAAGAGGCTGACGCCGGGCGGGGACACAGTTCCAGCTTTAGGGCAAAGGTGACCCCTCTGGGTCCGGCGGCGAAGTAGGGAGCAGCCGGTCCTCGCCTCTTCCCTGATGCATCCAGGGATTTGTAGTTCCCTCAAGGCCATGATCTGCCCTTAAGGCCCGTCTCTCACTACGAGTCCCGTGATGACCCGAGGCGCGGGCAGCGCCTGCGTGTTGAAGCCGAGGGATCGTGCGGGCGGTGCTACTGGCGGGAGGAGTAAAGATGGCGGTGCGGGGGTCTCCGCCTTCTGCTCCCGGCTGAAGCGCTCCGAGAGAAGCTGCAGCGGCAACTGGGGCAGCAATAGCAATCCAGGGGTGGTAGTTTCAGCAGCAGCTGCTGAGGCCGGAGCAATGGCGGAGCTAGAGCACCTGGGCGGGAAGCGGGCAGAGTCCGCGCGAATGCGGCGGGCTGAGCAGCTTCGGCGCTGGCGGGGCTCGCTGACAGAGCAGGAACCCGCGGAGCGACGAGGCGCGGGGCGGCAGCCGCAGACTCGTCGCGGGAGCCCTAGGGTCCGCTTCGAGGACGGTGCTGTTTTCCTGGCCGCTTGCTCTAGCGGGGACACCGACGAGGTGAAAAAGCTTCTGGCCAGAGGTGCCGACATCAACACGGTCAACGTGGACGGCTTGACAGCCCTGCACCAGGTAGCTCCCTTTTCAGTCTTACAGGCGTCCAGTCTCCTATAGATGAGCCTGTGACCCCTGCGGGCCGCCCACGGGGAGTGTTAGTGTCACCGCCGAGCCCTCCTGCACGGACACTGGTCCTCTGGGGCTAGTCGGTTTCATTCTCGCACGGCTTCCCCCACTAATCAAGTCTTTTTCCGACCCCAGGGTCTCTACCTGAAGGAGTAGCGTCACCTCGCTGCCTGGTCAGTGTTTGTATTTCCCTCCACCTACTTGAGTTGTCATGGTTACTGATGATTTGGTCCCTGGTGTTATCCCTATAGATTAGTCATCTTCACTCTAGTTGGTGTGCATGTACACCATGTCACTCGTATAAGCATAGTCAATGTCATTTGTCTGATGCCTTTTCAAAAAATTCGGTTTTCTGTTTGTGTGACCCTATTACAGAGTATCTTAGAGCACTCAGAGAGTAAACCCCTATATTGGGTTAAGGCAAGCAAATCTTCTGAAACCACACCTCCTGTTTTGCTGGTTTGTAATGATTCATAAACAGTTTGTGTCTCCTGGAGGCTCCTAGAACACCCCTGACCTCATTGTTATGGGTATCTTCTTAGGAGTATTACCTCCCTAAGAGCTTCCTATGGAGAACCAATCTACTGAATCACTTACGTTTATTTGATACTTGTGGAATAGTCTTTTTTTTTTTTCCTTAAAGCTTTTTATAAAAATCATATGCCCCATATATAGCTATAGTATATGGGTTGTGGATAACTTAACAGTGGTGTGCTTAGTAATAACACTTTTACTTCTCTCATCTTATGCAAGAGTATTCTTACCTATGCAGTAATGTTCAATATATACTGTCAAAACTAACTCCACCCTCCCTCCCCGAATGGAACTTCATCAGTTATTTTGGTGGGCTGAGAGCTGGACACCCACTCCTAATCTTTCTTATTTTTCTTTTTCTTCTGTGTGTACAAAGTGAATGTGTTGGCATGAGAATCCACTTCTAAATAATAATTCCATTTTGTGTCATACCACTTCACTGAATGTATTAGCCAGTAGCCTAAAATTATTCCTCACCGTGTTTGTAACCCTTCTCTTTCACATGGAAGAACCTTCTCTTCTTTTCATCCTATTTGTATCTATTTTTTTTTTCCTGCTTATAATAGTGCCCCACCTAAGGTAGCAACCAACATTTGTATACTCCTTTGCTGTTTAAAAATTCTTACGTTTGTCTTCCCCTATGTGAGTCTCAGCAGTGATTCTTGAAGTAGGTGTGGCAAGTAGTGTTGTAATTCCCATTTTACAGATGAGGAATCTGAAGCTTAGAAAATTGTTACTTGTGCAAGATTAGAAAAGAAACAAGTTGCCCTTAGGCATAGATTTTTCAGACTTAAATTCCAGAGCTTTATATCTCACCTAATAAGGAGCTGAGTATAAATAAGACAGATGCTAAGAGGGCCATATTCATTATTTTAAGTTTCTGGACTCTTTGAGAAGGTGAATATTTATTTTTCAAGTATATTTGAGATGTTAAGGGGATTGAGATCTGGTTTCTGGAAGGAACCATTTCTTGGGTTCATTGATGATAGAGAAATAGAATCCAGTTTCTGGTCCATGTGCTTCTTTACTGAATCACTAGTCTATCAAAGGACAGTTTTCTTAGTGCAACTCAGTAGCCCTGTTTCTTCTAAGGTGACTGTGCTACCTGAATCTGGTCCTTGCTGTGTATATTTTAATAATGCCCTGAGAAAAGCACCTGCTTTGAGGTCACTCTGGTAGATCTCGTTTTCATACAAAGTAACCACTTTTCTGATCCCTTCTGAGACTGACCTTCTTGGTGCCTTTCCTTCTATCTTAACTACCATCCCAGATTGTGAAGTACAACTTCTCACTTTATATGCTCTTCACATTCAGTAATCTCTTGAAATAGGAGAGGAAGGAGATGACAGCTATGAGGTTTTTAACAACAACGACACCAGCATAGGCAATATAGGCATTCGTCCCTGTTTATGGACCTGGCAATGAGTTGAATTGAATAGGTATACTCAGTATGAGACAAATTCAGCCAAAGATTAAGCTGCTTGAAGATCTGAAGCCAAACAAACTTTCTGTTGAGAAACTATCTCTTTGTTTTAATCAAGACAAGGGCCTTTATTGGCTCAGGAACTCTTTTACAAGTCAGTTTCCGTGGAGTGACAGTATGTCCCTCCATGCTCTGAAGAGCTCTTAAGGTACGTAAAAGGTTATATTCAGAATGTGAGACTGGAGCGGCCAGTAGCTGAACAATTTACTTTGTGACTGATTGTCCTTCTGTGAAATGGAGAGTGGTACAATTATCTGAATTGTTTCGTTAAAATATCCATCTGTTATATAAGCACAGTATGAATTATCCGGAGAATTGCTTTCTTTCTCCCTTTTGTTTGGCCACGGCCTCTTGACCAACTGTGAATTACCATCTTGGCATGTTGGAAGAAACCCCCAGGTGATATTGGTGGTTGATTTTTCTCCTCCTCCGCCAACAAGGTCACAGTAAATGATTTATACTTCAGGTTGTGGTGCCTTGATGCTGCTTTTGACTTAGAGACCTTTCTTTCTTGGCAGACTTTGCTTAGGCCACGAGGTGCTTGAGTCAATGATAAGCTCCAGGGGGCCTATTAATAATACTTGAAATAGACTGAGGTAAGAAATATCTCGAAGGTTAGACCTTCTCTGATGAAAGCCTTGGAAACTGATGCAGACTAACCCAACTTGGGTGAATAAATTGTATATGCCCTTAGTATCCCAGAGTTATCAATGAAAATTAGGCATTACTCTGATTATATAACCCTTGAAAGTATTTGTTTGCTCACAGAGGAATTCCCATTTACTTTGTGAATATACACTATAAGTCATGATGTATGGGTTAATAATTCTGTGTGGGGTGGTACTTCTTGAAATTTCTTTTGTTTTTATTTATTTATTTTGCAAGGTTGATTGTTATCACCTATTTTGGTGTTCTTAGTATTAAAATCTTGGGTGCTCTGGGTGTAGATACAGGCTCTTAAAACTATATCTACCAAATCATTGGTCTACTGTAAGAGGCAAGTGCTTGCTTTCAGAAAGGAGATTTTCTGGGAATTGTTAGAATGAGTGCCTGCATATTTCTTCAAAATATGTTTTATTGGCGCTTGTATCTGTGTTGGGTGTAGTGGATACTAATGTCAGTCCACACAGAGATGAGGATGATTCTGTACTTGACTCAGAAACTCAGGTCAGTTTTGTAATGGTCTCAGAGTCCAAGTTTGGACCCTCAGGGACACCCCAGACTGGAAATTCAACTCCTCGTATTTTCTGTTATTATACAGCTACCTCCATCTGACCCTGTAGCTTCAGGGAGATTAAAATGATCTATTTCTCTGGAAGACAGAAACAGATGAGGGAAGGAGGAAAGGCAGAGCCATTTATATTCACAGTGAGAGTAAGACAGAAGACGACTAGGATGATAGTGTGTTCAGTTCAGTACAAAATAGTATGTATATGTGCCAATAGGTATGGTGAAATAAAACTTGTATTTGTAATTTTTTTTTTTTTTTTTTTAAGTAATCTCTATGCCCAATGTGGGCCTCAAACCCATAACCGTGAGATCAAGAGTCACATGCTCCATCTACTGAGCCAGCCAGGTGCCCCTAAAACTTGTATTCTTAACCCTTTCTCTTTTATTCCAAGTTTTATTCCAACTTATTTCTCTTATAGTTCCACCTGTGAAATGACTTTGCCTTACCCTGTGTATATTGATGAATTCTGCTCAGTGTCAGGACCCAAGGCAATATGGGATTAAGAAAATCCTATTGGCTTCTTCATTATTGTGAATCTAGAATAGTCATCCTGAGTCATTTTAGTAGTTTGCCTCTTCAGATTGGTTGATATGATGCATCAGACTATGTTGGGCACCTGGCTCCTTGCCTTATGAGTGTTAGTCCCAAGTTTCCATGCCATAGTGCACCTCAAAGCCAGATTTGAAAAATAAGCTTATTTTTATGGTGAGGTGTTTTTTTGTTTGTTTTGTTTTGTTTTTGAGTACAGATGCAAGTTACTTTTATTTGTTCCCTAGCCAAATTTTTGTTGCCCATTCTTAAAGTCCTGTAGAGTAACCGTATACTATCATTTGGGCTTATAGAATCTTCTCTGTATTTTTAAATAGGCAAGCTGTCAGTGTGTTTGGTTTAAGCATAATTCTGCTAAAGGTAGAAGGTTGGACAGGTCTTGTTGGTAAATTAAAATTAAGTCATTGCTTGCTTATTTTTAAGTATTTTTAAAGTATACTTTATAGGGATGCTTGGGTGGCTCAGTTGGTTAAGCGTCTGCCTTCGGCACAGGTCATGATCGCAGGGTCCTGGGATCGAGCCCGGCATCAGGCTCCCTGCTCAGCGGGGAGTCTGCTTCTCCATCTCCCTCCGCGTGCTCCCCCTTGCTTGTGCTTGCTTTCTCTCTCTCTGTCAAATAAATAAAATCTTAAAAAAAAAGGATATTTTATACGCAGTAAAATTCACCTGTTTTGCACGTAGGGTTCTGTGAGTTGTGACAGATACGTGCAGTTGTGTAGCTACTACCACAATCAACATATAGAATATTATCATTGTCTTCAAGATTTCTTTGTGCTCCTTGGAACCAACTCCTCCTCCCACCCCTAGCCCCTGGCAGCCATTCATCAATGTTCTGTTCCCATAACCACAATGCCATATAGATGAATCATACAGCATGAAGCCTTCTGAATCTGGCTGCTTTCATTTGGTGTAATGCACTGACATTCATCCATTTTGTTGCATGTGTCAGTAGCTCACTGGTCTTTATTGCTGAGTGTATTCCAGCATCTGGAAGTACTACAGTTTGTTTATCCACTCACCAGTTGAAGGACATTTGGATTATTTCCAGTTTTTGGTAATAATGAATAAAGCTGCTAGAAACATTTGTGTACACGTTGTTGTGTGAACATGTTTCATTTTACTTTGGTCAAATTCCTAGCAGTGGGATAACTGAGTCCTGTGGCAATGAGTGTTTCATATATATATATATTTTTTAATGTTTTATTTATTTATTCATGAAAGTCAGAGAGAGAGAGAGGCAGAGGGAGAAGCAGGCTCCCCGCCTAGCAGGGAGCCCGATGCGGGACTTGATCCCAGAACCCTGGGATCATGACCTGAGCCGAAGGCAGATGCTTAACCATCTGAGCCACCCAGGCGCCCCTGTTTCATATATTTTTTAAATGTTTTATTTATTTACTTGAGAGCGAGCGAGAGAGCAGGGGGAGGAGCAGAGGGAGAGGGACATGCAGACTGTGCTGAGCGCAGAGCCGGGGCGGGGCTCCGTCCCATGACCCTGAGATCATGACCTGAGTTGGATGCTTAACTCACTGAGCCACCCAAGCGCCCCAATGAATGCTTAACTTTAAAAGAAACTGCCAAACTGTTTCCCAAAGTGGCTCTACCATTTTGCATTGCACCTAGCAATGTATGAGTTCTAGTTGCTTTGCATCCTTACCAGTACTCGGGATTATCATTTTATTTAAGCTGTTCTCATGGTTACATCGTGATAAGTTGTTTTTTAAGACAGTAGTAAGAAGAGTAGTAACAGCAGCCTTAGTAGTTATAGTAGTAGTAATTGTAGCTCTCACTTATGTGGTATTTACTCTGAGCCAAGGACTCTTCTAAGTTCTTTTAATATATTAACTTGTGTGTAATACTCAAAACAGCTCATGAGTGAGGTACTTTTATTATTGTCTGGATTTTATAGAGATAGGGAAACTGAGACACTGCTCAAGGTCACACAGATAATAACTGGCAGAGCTAGAATTTATTTAAGTCCAGGCAGTCTGACTGGAGAGTCCACGTTCTTAACTTTATATTGCCTCTTACTAGACTAAATTGCCTTTCATTCTAAAAAAGATTAGAAAATGACATTATAAAAAAAGTTGAAATTAATTTAAAATCAGGCTACTCAGAGATATATGCTACTAAAATTTAGTGTATTCCTTTCAGGTTTTTTTTTTTTTTTAACATTATATTGAGTTCATATGTATGTGTTTAGCTGCATATTTACAAAGTTGGTATCATATACTGTCTCCCGATTTTTTCACTTAACTTTCCTTGTAATTGTTTTCTTATATCATTAAATATGCTTTGAAAGTAAAGTTTTTGATGTTTGAGTAGTATGTCATCATTTGGATATGCTTTACTATATATCTTCCTTGTTAGAGGTTTTATTAGATTGTTAATTTACTGCTTATATTGAATGCCTAATAATTGTAAGTTAGTGTTAAAGTGTATGTTTGTTGATAGGTATAGTTTGTGCCCTCAAGAAATTCACAGTCTGGTTTGGAGACAGATAAATAAAAAACAATTACTTTTAGAGTGATAATTTCTATGACAACAGGGAAAGATGCACTCCTAAATTGAGGGTCGTAGGAAGACAGTCTATGATGATGGAGCAGTGTGGGCAGAGAGATAGGAAGAAGTATGGTATGCAAGCAGAGGGGACACAAGGCGGGGATCCCTAATGGATGCGTTTGGAGGGTTAGGGAACGGGTGAGGATAGCATCCTAGAAGACTTTGAACATCAAACAGTAGACCAAGAATTTTTGATGGAGTCCTTAGCAGAAGAATTTTGTGGGTTTGAGCAGGGAGGTGAACCCAACCAAAGCAACATTAAGGAATATGAAGCTGTATTTGGATTTCAGAGTGAATGGAAAGACACAGATGAAAGAACCAGCTGAGAGAATGCAGATGAGAAAGGAAAGTATAATACAGTTCTAGCCTGTGAGTCTGAAAGAATTTTGTTATTCAGATGGATATAGGAGTCAGTCCAATTTTGGACGAGGAGCTCTGAAGACATCCAAGTAGAAATATCCTGTAGGCATCTATGATTCAAGGCTAATCCTCACCTCCCTATCTAGGCTTCAGTTTCCTCATATTTAAAATGTGAGAGTTGGATATTAACATAAAGGTGAGAGTTGAAGCAATGAATGTGGAGGAGGAGAGGAGAAAATATAAAAGAGAAGAACAAAAAACAATTAGGTGGTAGGCAGAGGATGCAGAAGTTCCCATTAGAGCCGTAGGAGTATGTGGTAGGCTGGCAAATGCCCCCTCAAAGATGTCCACGTCCTAATCCCCAGAACCTGTAAATAGGTTACCTTGTATGGTAAAAGGGACTTTGCAGATAAGATTAAGTTTAGGGTCTAGAAGTAGGAAGATTATCTGGGATTATCCAGGGGAGTCCAAGGTAATCACAAGGGTCTTTATGGGATAGGAGGCAGGCAGGAGAGCAGAGTCAGTGGTAGATGTGATGATAGAAGCAAGAGACGGGAGTGATCAGAGGAAGGGGCTGTGAGCCAAGGAATGCAGGCAGCCTCTGGAGGCTGGAAAAGGCAAGAAAATGGAGTCTCCCCACAGAGTCTCAAGAAGGAGCAAGCCCTGCCAAAAATTTGACTTTAGCACAGTGAGACTGAGTTCAGACTTCTGATCTCCAGAGCTGTAAGATAATAAATATGCGCTGTTTTAAGCTACTGATTTTGTGGTAATTTGTTGCAGCAGCAACAGGAAACTAATACAGAGGAGAACCAAGACAGCACAGTGATACTGAGACGTTTCAAGGGATGGATGGTCAATAATGTAAAAGGGAATTGAGGAGAAGACCTAAAAAAACACAAAACCTATTGGACTTGGTCATTTATAACCTTGGAAAGAACAGTTTCAATTGAAATGTTTTTGAGGGCTTTTGTGGAGATTATTTGAAGTTTTTTCTTATTAAGGTAAGTTAATCTTTCTGTTGATTTTTGGAAGGAAAAAATAGATCTACCGTCAGTATGATTCTAAATGTAAATTAGGACCCAAAATATATGGGAAGACTCCTAAGAAGCTGGCTTTTGACTAATTCAAAATAATGAAAATGGTTTCATTATTTATGAGTTAAGAATATTATAGAATATTAAACTTGACTCTGGAAGCAAAAAGGTTATAGTCCTATTACTGAAGGACTGATTAGCTAGTTGAGATTATTTTATTTCCCAGTTCTGGTTTGGCCCATTTCCCACTCATTAGCACTGTCACTGGAGGGCAGCCTTAGGGGAGCAGTGATTGGGAGGTTAGCACCAATAAACAGTTTCTTCTGCCATTTATTCTTTTACATTTATTGAATGTCTACTCTATGCCTGACTCTGTGCTTCTTGTTGTTACTTAGCAATTGATATATTTTAGAAATGAACTAGAATTTTGGGAATGCTGTCCAGAGCATTATCATTTATAATAGGAAATTGGCTACGTAGTGATTTTCTATTTTAGCATCATGGCTCTTGGGGATTGGAGGGAAAGTATTATATTCATCAGTATTTGTTTTCATCTATGCTTGTGGATTTATACCTTTATACCTAAAGATGGTATAAAGATGGAAGTCTGGGATCTTTAATAAATCTTTAGTGTTTCAACATAGTAGTAATAAATCCAGATTAAAGATCTTGACCCAGAATTTTATATAGGGCAAGGAATTGAAACCTCATTTGAAGCTTGCTCAGTTTGTTGACTTGAGGCAGGAGGCTTTGAATGTATTGGGGATTTCCCCCCTGCTTCTGAAGTGTAATTGAAAAAATTGTTTCTTAGAAGCGCCTGCCTGGCTCATTCGGTAGAGCATGTGACTCTTGATCTCAGGGTTGTTCAGTTCAAGCCCCACATTGAGTGTAGAAATTACTTAAAAATAAAATCTTTAAAAAAATAAAATAAAAAATTGTTTCTTAAATCTTGGATTTTAGATTGTAACCAAACTGAGTAAATTTGGGGGGCTTGAAGTTTTATCAGGCAACGATGAGCTCATATTCATTTCATGAGTCAGTGTAATTGGAAAACTGAATCCTTAGTTCTTACTATTGAAAATTGATCTACGTGTGGTTTCTAATGCAATATTATAGTATGTTGTAGTTATGGGATGGGTTTGTGTAAGAATTTAGAGATTTTGTACTTAGTATCCTAAACATTGTCATGTCGTGACAATCTTTTGGAATCATATTCTCTTGCAATTTTGGGCAAGTATTTTACATTGCTATGCTCTGAATATCCATGATATATATGGTATAAAACCTGACTGTTACTTATGAATTTTTGGTCTAGTGACCCACTTTCTTTTTATTTTTTTAAAAACTTTTTTGTTGTAGAATATTTTAAAATATAAAGTATAAAAGTAAAGAGAGTAGTATAAATGAATTCTCAAAACTTACCAACTCATGGCCAATTTTGTTTCATTTATGGTCCTTTTCTCCTCATCCCTAAACTGGATTATTTTACAGCCAGTCCTAGATATAACATACTTTTATTTGTAAATATTTCAGTATGTATTTCTAAAAGATGGAAATGTAATAAAAACAATTATAATCACATTATCACACTTAAATATTGAACACTTACTCCTTAAAATTGTAAAATATTCAGCAGTGTTTAAATTTCCCTGATGGTTCATGGATTTTTTTTTTTTT
>NC_138374.1:113630093-113670475 GCF_054177405.1 Leptonychotes weddellii
TACCTTCTTCTTCTTCTTTTTTTTTCTTAACATATCTTGCATTATTTGTCTCAGAGGTACAGATCTGAGATTCAACAGTCCTGCACAATTCACAGCGCTTAACAGAGCACATACCCTCCCCAGTGTCTATCACCCAGTCACCCCATCCCTCCCACCCCACCCCCCACTCCAACAACACTCAGTTTTTTGTTTTTTGTTTTTTTTACCGTTATTTTATTTGAATTAGAATTCATGTAGGGTCTGCATTGGTTCATATGTATCTTAAGACTCTCTTAATTTATACTTTACTCCTCACTTTTTTTCTTTGCATCTTATTTGTTAAAAAACAGGATTGTTCGTACTGTAGTTTCCCACAATCTGGATTTTGCTGACTACATGCTTATAGTGTTAACATATTCCTTTGTCTCCTGTATTTTCTATACACTGGTAATCAGATCTAGAGATTTGATCTGATTCAGATTTGAATTTTTTAACAAGAATACATCATAGGTGGTGGTGTATGTTTCTCTAGGGAGGCATATAGTATCTAGTTATCTCTCGCGTGGTTTAATGGCATTGATGGCTTAACAGAATTTTGACGTTTCAAGCCAGTCTTGACTAGACCTGAATTTTGGTAATTAATTCATTTTTATAATTATCATCACATTTTCTTGTGTTGACCTTTTAATTGGGATACCAGTGATCAATTAAAAAAATGTAAATTGTGAACACTGAATAGTTAATATAGGTATAGTATATTGACTGTTGGAAGGCTTGACATGGTACTTAGCAAATTTAGATTAGTACCCTTCATGTGTAAATATTTGTCAGTGGTGATGACAATGGAGTAAACTTTCTCTACTACCTTTTCATATCAGTTCCATTAACTCTCAACTGAAGTTCCCCTTATTTTGAAATAGTGTTCAAAGTTCCAGTTCAGTAATATGGTTTCTTGTCCCCTAAGATCACCACCAGCCCTTGACCTTTGTTATAAAAGAAAACTTGAGGGGCGCCTGAGTGGTGCAGTCAGTTAGTATCAGACTCTTGATTTTGGCTCAGGTTATGATCTCAGGGTCATAAGATTGAGACCTGTATTGGGCTCTGCACTCAGTGAGGAGTCTGCTTGAGATTCTCTCTCCCTCCCTCCCAACCCTCTCCGACACACGCAGGCTCTCTCTCTCTCTAAGATAAATAATTCTTAAAAAAAACCAACTTGAAATCACAAAGAAAACTAAAAAATAAAGAGTAAATTGGCTGTACAAGGAGAGAGAGACTTTCTTTATAGGCTTCTGGCCTAATAAGGGAGATGATAGGAAGAGAAGAGTGCCCATTACAAGTGCAACAGTTTTGGGCAGTCAACTGTAGGCAAATGATGTGCTTATCTTAGAAAATGGAAGTGACATTTGGAATATTCATATGGAGGTTGGGTTGGCTGACCTTGTGTTGTGCTCTTGGAGGCAGAGGAGAGATCTGCCCTTCTAATTGAACATGAATTTTACAGTAGAGTATATGGTTTTATGAACTATGTTTTATTTATATGGGGCATTTCGTGGGAAACAGGTTTACTTTCTTTTTGTTTCTCTGCAACATTTTTGCCAGGTTTCTTAGTTAGCTGTTTTTTTTGTTTTATTTATTTATTTATTTTTAAAGATTTTATTTATTCATTTGACAGAGAGAGAGAGACAGCTAGAGAGGGAACACAAGCAGGGGGAGTGGGAGAGGGAGAAGCGGGCTTCCCGCCGAGCAGGGAGCCCGATGTGGGGCTCGATCCCAGGACCCTGGGATCATGACCTGAGCCAAAGGCAGACGCTTAACGACTGAGCCACCCAGGCGCCCCTAGTTAGCTGTTTTTATTCATTTACTTATTTTTTAAGTCAACTGGCCTAGCTATGAGATATGACTGCAAAGTGCCAACGCAGATTGTGTTTGGGTCTTTTGGATGTGTTACATGATCACGCCTCTTGTATTGATTTTCCTCCCCATGTTTAGATTGTTTCCCTTTGACAGTAAATAGCATGAAAAATGAGGTCAAGAGAATAACTTACCTCATTATAAATCACCAGAGGTAATGGAAAATGATTTGAAGGATGACTGGGCTGTGTTCCATCTGTTGAGAGTCACTTCACCTGTTGGAGAGCTCCTGCAGCACACAGACCCAAGTGAGAAGGCCCCCCCATGTCTCACCAAGTGCCATACTGGGCTAGTATCAGGAGAATGTTACTGTTGGAACTCTTAAGTGCTTAGTAGATTTTTAAAATAGGCAACATATTTTTGATTGGTATCCGTTTTCAGGTGAGAGTAGAGACTTCTTTGCCTTGTTTGTTCTTTTTGTGCTTTAGCAGGATCACCAAGGCTCAAAGGTTTTTATAGGGGAATAATTTTAAAATATAATGATTTTTATCTCTGTTTCTAGTCAGTATCTAAATTATTATTAAGAAGGCTCTTAACCATTTTTTTAAATATCAAGAAAAGAGAAAATTCCTGTTCTTCTCATAATGCACTTCTGTGGTTGGATCTTTAAAAATTTGAATGATCCTTTATTAATTGTTTTTGGCCAGATATTTATTGGGTACTTCCTAGATGCCAGATCTTTTAGTAGATGCTGGGATACAATGATGGCAGAGTCCCTGCCCTTAGGGATTTTGCAGTTATTGGGAAACTCATAGTTTTAAAGATAGAATCTGGTTCATATTGCTCCCATTTAGCATTGAATCCATTTCCTATTATCCTCTTCATAGTAAAAGTGAAAAAAGGATATTGATCATTATCTGTAATTTGCCTTTGTATATTTTTAGATTATCAACTCTTGGTCCTCAGCCTTGTGTAATTCAGTCCTTAGCCTCCTCTAATCTAATGAACATGACCATCCGTTTAATTTAAGATCAGTTTCCAAATCATTAATCATTTGCTATCTCTCCTGTGGATTTTTTTTTTTTTAAAGATTTTATTTATTTATTTGACAGAGAGATAGCGAGAGCAGGAACACAAGCAGGGGGAGTGGGAGAGCGAGAAGCAGGCTTCCTGCCGAGCAGGGAGCCCGATGTGGGACTCGATCCCAGGACCCTGGGATCATGACCTGAGCCGAAGGTAGACGCTTAACGACTGAGCCACCCAGGCGCCCTCTCCTGTGGATTTTTAAGCTCACCAGCTCTCTTTGGACTCAGTGATAAGAGTCAGTAATGGCTTCAGCTCAGGGGACCACCTCTAGGGTAAAAAGACTATTATAGGGCCACTTGAAAGTAGAGTTGTAGGACTAGCCATTATGTATTTGTTTTGTTATAGGATTATCAAAATCAGGACATTATAGCAAAAAGAACATTAGAGGACATCTGATCCACCTCTGTCACTTTACAAATGAGAAATCTGAGTTCTAGAAAGAAGCTAAAAGAATGCCATAAGCATGTAACAGAAATAAAATATAATGAAATGTTTTATTTATAAAATGATCCAGTTTCTGCTTGATATTCTTTTCTATGAAAGATAAGTTTGGGAAAAAGTAAAATATTCTCTAAATTCTTTTAAGAACTTTTGAAGAAGGATGATACCCTGTAGTTGTATTTTTCTTTTGCAAACTTCAATATAATAGAATCGTCATGCTATAATTATTCACATTTCAAGAGAATTAATCTTAGAGTTCTTTTAAAGTATTGGTTTCACATTTAATTTAGTCATCTCTGTATTTACTGATAAGTAACATCATAGCATTAAAGCAAAATTATATAAAAGAAAAAACCAATTCATTAGTACAGATAACACCCTAACACATGGACTGTTTTCATTTTTCTTTGTTCTTTCCCAGGCTATTAATTTTTACAAATGTTTTAACACGGTAGAAATAACAGTGTATCATGATTATAGCAAGTACTGTTTACTGAGTGCCCACTGTGTACCAAGTGTTGCACCATGCATTTTGCTTTTAAAATTATTTTTACATCAACAACTCTACCAAGTAAGTGGTATTATTTCATTTAATAATAAGGAAGTAGAATCAGAGAAGGTAATTTGCCCTTACCTACGTCTCATTGAATCTAGGTCTGTCTGACTCAGAAGTTTCAAGTTTTCTGCCTAGGTTTTGCTGCTTTTCTTTTCTCTTTTTTTGAAGATTGTTTTTATTTGAGGGATAGAGAAAGAGAGAGCATGCGCATGAGAGCGCATGAGCAGGGGGAGGGGCAGAGGAGCAAGCTGAGTGCCGGCTGAGCGCGGAGCTCACCGCAGGACTCCGAGATCACATCCTCAGCCCAAGTCAAAAGCTTAACTGACCGATCCCCGTAAGGCGTCCCATGCTGCTTTTCTGACATCCTGGTTCACCTCTCCATTTAGAACTTCTGTTAACTTTGTTTATTTATTTTTTTTAAAGTAGGCTGTATGCTCAACATGGGGCTTGAACTCACCACCCCAAAAGTAAGAGGCACATGTTCCACCAACTGAGCCAGCCAGGCGCCCCTAAACCTTCTGTTTACTTTTAAAAGGCCTCTTAGATCTCTTAGATGCGTACCATTTTGGGGCGAAGGGGGGAGATTTCCTTTTTTGCATTCTATTGCTCCTTTGATTTTTACATTGTCAGAATTCTGTGTCTACTCGGTTAGATGATGCATGGCTTGCCAACCTCTTTCATGTCATGGCATGTGCAGAAGATGACATTATTTGTATAGCACACTTGGTAAACTTGGGAGATTTGGGAATTTTGTATAAAAATTTATTGTATTTCCCTAAAATGTCAGGATAAAATCTATTAAAAGTCAGACTTTGGTTAATTGTTAGCATTAAAATCTATTAATAATAAATAGGGGCGCCTGGCTGGCTCAGTTGGTGGAGCATGTGACTCTTGATCTTGGGGTTGTGAGTTCCAGCTCCACCTTGGGTGTAGAGACTACTTAAAAATAAAATCTTTTAAAAAGTTTTTTAAAAGGAAAATCACTATTTAAAAAATAAAAAATAAGTAGACCAAGAAGTAGCAATCAAGAAATGAACAAAATCAATTATGTCTTATTTAGAAACACCTAATAATAGCAGATATATTAATGATGATGTTGGTCATGATGATAATTATGACATACCCATCTTCTAGTCAGAAATATTGTGGAAAAATTGGAGCAAATTAAATAGAAAAATAATATATTTTACATGTGCATGCAAAACAGAACTTCACTAGTGTTAAACAATGTAGACTAAAATTAAAATACAGGTGAAAATGATTAAATAGGAAGATCAAGGAAAGGGCTATTTTATGGAGTCACTGTAGCAAACTCTCTGGCAATGGAGTTTTATATACCAAAATTATTATTTCTAAATTTAGGAAGTTTATAGAGGTAGCCATACAAATTAAATATAATTTTACCTATTTTAAGTTTTGATTGGTTGCAAAACATTTTTTAATAGTATTAAAAATTTCATTCAAAAGATCTTTGCATCACCCTTGTTAATACATTTGTAGTACAATATATGATTGGGAAGACCTGATAGAAAGCCCTTTAGATCAAACATTTAATAGTTAGCACTCAGTAAATATTGACTATTATTATTATGTTGAGTTACTATAGCAAAATGGTTAAGATTATGGTTAAAATACACCTGGGTTCTAATCCTGGCTTTGCTTCTTACTAAGCTTTATGTAAGCTGTCTGAGCACAGTGCCTGATTCTTAATAGGCACCTAGGTGATTTTTCCATTAGTCTTGAGATGAAGACCAAAATCTTTAATGAGGCCTTGTCGTGACCCACCAGACACTATATGATCTGATCCCCATCACTATTTGATTATCTACCTGAACTCCTTTTTCTTCTTGTTCATTCCACTCCAGCCACACTGGCCTCTTCCCGTTTCTGAAAAACTCCAGTTCCTGTTCCTGCTGAGCGACCTTGCATCTATTATCCTTTCTGGCTAGAAGGCTACTTGATCAGATATCCACAAGCCTTGCTTTTTTACTTTCTGCAGATCTTTACTCAAATGTTACCTTTGCAGCGAAGCACTCCCTGGCCACCTGTCTAAAAATTTCAGATGAACTTTTCTCATTTTCTTATTTTTAAAAATTGAGGTATATATTACATTTAGTAAAATGCATAGATCTTAAATATACAGCTTGATGGGTTTTGACAGTGTATACACCATATAGCTATCACCCAAATCAAGAAACAGGACATTTTCATCACCCTTGAAAGTTACATTTGAACTCTTCCCAGGTAATCACTATTGTGATTTCTGTCATTCTAGGTTAGTTTGGCTATTCTTAAAATGGAATAGTATGTGCTTCTTTATGTTTGGTTTCTTGAACTGAACTTGTTTTTGAAGTTTATCCATTTTTTGGTGTATCAGTAGTTCACTCTTTTTATGGCTGAGTAGTTATTCCATTTTGTGAATTTTCATAATTAGTTTATCCTCCTGTAGATTGACTTTTGGATTCTTTCTTTCCTTTTCTCTTTTCCTCTTCCTCCTTCTGTTATGAATAAAGCTGCTATGAATATTGTTCTACTGTACAAGCCTTTTTGTAGATATATGTTTTCCTTTCTCTTGAGTAAATACCTAGGGATGAAATTGCTGGGTTATAGAGTATGTGAAATTTTAACTTTATTAATAACTTCAGCTTTCCAATGTGGTTATACCATTTATGCTACTACTAGTCATGAATGATAGTTCTGTTTGCTCCACTTCTTAATTTTTGGTATTGTCAGTCTTTTTTATTCTTTTTTTTTTAAAGATTTTATTTATTTATTTGATAGAGAGAGACACAGTGAGAGAGGAGCACAGGCAGGGGGAGTGGAGGGGGGAGAGGCAGGCTTCCCGCCGAGCGGGGAGCCCGATGCGGGGCTCGATCCCAGAACACTGGGATCATGACCTGAGCCGAAGGCAGGCGCTTAACGACTGAGCCACCCAGGCACCCCAGTCTTTTTTATTCTTGTTGTTAGTCTTTTTAATACTAGCCATTCTAGTGTTTATATATTGCTATCTCATTGAGGTTTTTTGTTTTTGATTTTTTAAAAAGATTTTATTTATTTGAGAGAGAGAGCATAAGTGAGGGGGGTGACAAAGGGAGAGGGAGAGAGAAAATCCCAAGCAGACTCCTGGCTGAGCCCAGAGGGCTCAATCCCAGGACCCTGAGATCATGACCTGAGCCAAAATCAAGAGTTGGATGCCCAGCCGACTGAGCCACCCAGGCACCCCCTCACTGAGGTTTTAATTTGGGATGACTAATAATGTTAAACACCTCATGTACTTACTGGTCGTTGGGAATGTGTGCGTGTGTGTGTGTGTGTGTGTGTGTAGTGTCTGATTTAAATCTTTTGCACTTAAAAATATTTTTTGGTCCTTTTATTATTGATTTGTAGAATTCTTGATGTTTTCTGGATATAAGTCCTTGGTCAGATATGTATTATAAATCTTTTCTATCTATGGCCTCTTTTTCATGTGATCTTTTTGTGTTTTGTTTTCACATTCTTACTTTTTTTTCTAAGATTTTATTTATTTATTTGAGAGAGAGAGAGAGTGAGTGAGAAAGCACACAAGCAGGGGCAGAGGGAGAGGGAGAAGCAGACTCCTCTGGTGAGCAGGGAGCCTGATGCAGGGCTTGATCCCAGGACCCTGGGATCATGACCTGAGCCAAAGGCAGACCCTTAACCAAATGAGCCACCCAGGCGCCCCATCTTTTTTTTTTTTAATAAACTTTTAGATTTATAAGTTGCAAAGATAGTTCAGGGAATTCCTGTATACCCTTCACCCAGCTTCCCCTGGTATTAACATCTTACTTAACCACGGTACATTTTGTCAAAAGCGTTATTGTTTTTTTTATTGCTGTTCTGACTGGCATTTAACTCATTATAGTTTCTAACCAGGTTTTACTTGGATTAGAAAAGTTATTTTTTTTAAATAGTATTATTTATTTTATTTTCTTACTGAACTACATTATTTACCAGTTTTATCAAGTTTTGAATTTCCAGTTAGATATTAGCATCTATTAACAGTGATGATTTTTTTTTTAAAGATTTTTAATTTATTTTTGAGAGAGAGAGAGAGAGAGCACAGAGGGAGAGGGAGAAGCAGACTACTCGCTGAGTGGAGAGCTGACATGGAGCTCGATCCCAGGACCCTTGGATCATGACCTGAGCTGAAGGCAGATGCTTAACCAACTGAGCCACCCAGGAGCCCCAGTCATGACTTTTTTTCCTTTATCCTTCAAGATTTAAATCTTTGAAGCACAGAAGCTAACACTTTGATGATGTCCAATTTATCTATTTTTTTGTTGTTGTTGCTTTTAGTATCGTATTTAAGAAACCACTGCCTAATTCAAGGTCACACAATTTACGTCTATTTTTTCTTTTAAGAGTTTATAGTTTTAGGCGTGCCTGGCTGGCTTAGTCAGTGAAGCATGTGACTTTTGATCTTAGGGTTGTAAGTTCAAGTCCCACATTGGGTGTAGAGATTACTTAAAATCTTCGGTGGGGCCTGGGTGGCTCAGTCGGTTAAGTAACTGACTCTTGATCTCAGCGCAGGTCTTGATCTCAGGATCTTGAGTTCAAGCCCCATATTGGGCTCCATGCCCAGCTTAAAATATAAATTAATTAATGAATTAAAAAAAATAATATAATAAAATCTTTTTTAAAAAGAGTTTTATTGTTTTAGCTTTTTTTTTTTTTTTTTAAGATTTTATTTATTTGAGAGAGAGAGACACAGCGAGAGAGGGAACACAAGCAGGGGGAGTGGGAGAGGGAGAAGCAGGCTTCCCAGGGAGCAGGGGGCTCGATACGGGGCTCGATGCGGGGCTCGATGCGGGGCTCGATGCGGGGCTCGATCCCAGGATCCTGGGATCATGACCAGAGCCGAAGGCAGACGCTTAATGACTGAGCCACCCAGGTGCCCCTGTTTTAGCTTTTAATTTGGGTCTTTGATCTATTTTGAGTTAACCCTTTTTATATGGTATGAGGTAAGGGTCCAACTTCACTCTTTTGCATGTGAATATCCAGTTGTTCCGGCACCATTTGTTGCAAAGACTCCAAGGTTTAAACCTTTCTTTGCCAGAACCTCAAACAGTATTGAATTATAATAATGATAGAAGGCATCTTTGTTTTTTTCTTTAAAGAGAATATCTCTAGTAGTCCTCCATTAAATGATGTTTACCTTGTTTTAAATAGCTTCTTTTGATTAACTTAAGGAATTTTCTTGTTTCTGGTTTGTTAAAGTTTTTTTTTTTCTTTAATACTTGTTTATTTATTTTAGAGAGAGAGCATGTGCAAATGGGAGAAGGGGCAGAGGGAGGGGGAGAGAATCTCAAGCGGACTCCCCACTGAGCACAGAACCTGACACAGGGCTCAATCTCACAACCCTGAGATCATGACCTGAGCTAAAATCAAGAGTTGGATGCTTAACCAACTGAGCCACCCAGGTGCCCCTTGTTAAGGTTTTTAAAAACCTTTATATACTGCAAAATTTAATATACATATAGAAAAGTGTGCATAAAACATAAATGTACAAATTAGTGGATTTTTATAAAGCAAAGGGTTGAATTACCACCACCTTGGTCAAGAAATTAAAGATTTGCTAATGATTTAAAGAACAAGAATGGATATTAATTTTTTTATACTTTTGATGTTAAAACCATTAGTTAATAACCTTGGGAAGTTTATTTTTTATTTTTTTAAGATTTTATTTATTTGACAGAGAGAGACAAAGCAAGAGAAGGAACACAAGCAGGCGGAGTGGGAGAGGGAGAAGCAGGCTTCCCGCTGAGCAGGGAGCCCGACTGGGGGCTCGATCCCAGGACTCTGGGATCATGACCCAAGCTGAAGGCAGATGCTTAATGACTGAGCCACCCAGGCACCCCTAACCTTGGGAAGTTTAAAGGGATTATTGGAGTGATACCACACACAGTATCCTTTAAAAGTGTCAGTTATCAACTATAGCTTTAATTGAGGCACTGAAACTGCCATTATTTTACATTTCCATGAGGATCTGCTCTTCTCCTGTGCTTTGTAAGTGATATCCATCTGTGTTTCTCATTATCTGTCCTTGGATAGCTCATGGGTACCTCAAACTCAACATATTTTATATGAACTGCTCCTCTTCCTGTGTTTCCTGTCTTAGTAAATGGTACCTCCCTCTACCCAGTTGTTATGTGAAACCTGAGTAACATCTATGACTCCTTCTTTTCTTGATTCATTTATTCGGCAGTGTTTATCTAGCACTTACTGTGAGCTAGATACTTATTAGCACTGAGGATGTAATAAGGAACAAAACAGACATGGTATTCTCATGAGCTTACATCACCATATTCTGTGGATAGCACCTCCAGAATGTCTCTCAAATCTGTCTGCTTTCATTTGTTCCCCTCACCATTACTGTAGTCCAAGTCATTATCTTTCACCTGGGTTACAGAAATAGTTTGCTGAATAGTTTCCCTGCTTCTACTTTGCCTTTCCCAACCATTTCCTGTACTTCAGCCAAGAATAGCTGAACATTTTATACTTTCCTTAAAATCCTTCAATGTTTGTCATTGCCCTGTTGTCCAGTCTCACCTTTTGTCATTCCCAACTTTGAATTCTGCACTTCAACATTATTTCATTTACTCAGTCATTTTGTATTCTCTTTTTAGTACATCTCCTTCTACTTCTCCAATGCTTATTGTCTCTCTTTGCTTACCCATTTTTCAGGTCTCAGGTTCAACATCATTATCTCCAAGGAGCCTCCCCATAACTTACCCATACTATGTTTTTTCCCATGTTAGGTACTTCCCTGTGTTTTCCCTTGGTATCTGATAGCGTACCTGTCATAGCACTTGTCATATAGTCTTACAGTTTCTCATTTCTTTGGCTGTCTTCCCCTAACCAGACTTCAAGCTCTGGGGGGGCAGGGACTATGCCTACCTTATTTGCCATTGTGTTAACTGTATCTACTACAATATCTATTAAATTTTAGGCATTGGGAATAAATATTTGTTCAGTGAATAAACTAATTAGTGGTAGGGGGTGGTAGCAAGGGAGGAGCAGTGAATTGTTCCAGCCAATAATTTAATGAGAATAATCAGAATTGGAATTAGGGTTCATATTTCACATCTTATAACTTTGTTTGCTTCAAAGTATATGTTTTTTTTCCTTAGTAATTCATTTTCTGTTTTGGATTTTTTTTTAATCACTTAAACTTCAGTTGGTTAGGACTTAGAATTAGGAATCGAATATCGTGTTCTTACATCTTTTGAAGACCAAGAGAACAAGAAGGAGAACATAAACCAGGATTTTGGATGCTAAAAATATTGCAGAATTTAGAGCCTTGACCTTCAGGCAGTGTGTCAGAGTGACGAGTGCGTGCAACTGTTAGGAATAAGTGTCTCTGATGTAGAAAGTTTTTGCGAAGTTCAGACCGTTTGCTGTGTCATAAGTATTACAGCTTTGAAATCAGCTGGAAGCAAATCAAAACACTAAATTGAATGGATTGGTAGAAATGCAAGAGTTGTAGTAAGAATGAAACAAACATATTTTTAGCATAGTTTGGGGATTGGTGTATAAACTCAGTGTTGTCCATAAAGATTAGAATTGCATCCTTTTAGAAATTATAATGAATTAAATAAAATCAGTATCATTTGATATAAAAATTACACTGGAAGTTGTTATTTGTAGTACAGGAATATGGAAAGGATCTTTAAAGTTTTTTTTCGATGTAATATAAATATTAAATAATGTAATAGGATAATAGACCAAACCAGAGTACAGCAGGGACCATTTTCTTCAACCTGGTATCTTTCTTTTTATGGTTGCCAGGAGACTGTTGGTCAAGGACAATAGATACTTCTGTCCACTGCACTGTGCTTAAGGTCTCAGCAGGATAAAAAAAAAGTAAAAGAAACCTTCTCTTCCTTCAAGAACTTTGTTCACTGTTTGGTGAGATAAGACATAGTTACATGAAAAGAAACAACAACAACAAAACTAGGTGTTTAAGGTAGGACAATTATGGAATGATTAGACTGGATAATTAGTATAGAAATTTTGAAGAAATAGAGGTTACTATCAATGGGAAAGGCACTGTTTCTGGCTGGTTGGCCATCTCCTAACTGCTTATTAAACAGATTGACTGTTTTGGAGCAAAGGAGTAATGTGAAAAGAATAGTATTTTAAGTGATTAATGTGATAAAATTCTATTGGATAGATTGATTTGAGGAGGGAGAAACAAAAGATGCACAATAGCTTATGATCATAGCCTCTATGGCAATAGTGAAAGGGGTCGAAGAGAATAGTGAGAGGTGAATAGGCATTTAGGAAAAATACAGGATATTGACACTTACTGGATATAGAAAGCGGGAGAAGGAGAGGTCAAAAACAATTTTAAATTTTGAGAATAATGCTGAAATTCAACAAATATTTATTAAGCATCCATTCCCTACCACATACTGAACTAGGCGCTGGGAAAAAAACTGTAAGAAAGATAGTCCTCTTTCATTCTATACTAAACTGTAAATAGGAATGGGGAAGGCAAGAAAGGAAGCTGATATGGGACAAGAGTAGAGCTTGGTTTTAGGTTATTAATTTCTCTTAATTTCAGGTAAGATACCAAACCACTAATGTGCACTGAACAGTTGGAATTTAGAGAAGAGTTTAGGATCTAAGATAGATTATGAAGTTAGAACCAGCTGGGCTCCCAGTCCACTAGTCATCACAACTGTCCTTTCATAAGTGCCCTCTACTTCCTTTAGTCTGTCAAGTTCACAGTACTTACCCTGCCTCTTCCCAATCCTGCTCTCCTAAGCTGCTCAGCAGTGCTAGATAAAATTTTAGGATATTTCTTATTGGCTACATGGCAAACATTGATTTTTGTATTAAAGAGGCAGCACAGTAGAGTGGTTCAAAGCACAACTTTGGAGCCAGACCATCTGGATTTGAGTCTTGGTTGTGCCATTTACTAGCTTAGGCAAGTCACTTCATCTCTCTGTGTCTCAGCTTCATCCTACATGCAATGAAGACAATAAGAGTTTCAAACTCATAGAGTTGGTATGAGGGATAATTGAGTTAATGTATGAAAGTGCTCAGAACACTGCCTGGCACAGAGAGTGGTTGTATATATATTTGTTAAGTAAATAAAATGAAATACCTCATCTGGGCCTTCATTACCTCCTATCAATGTTTTAATCGTCCCTAGTGGCTCCATATCTACCCACATCTTTCCTTTCTTTCCTATTAAGACCTGACCTAATCATCATCTACTCAAACAAACAACAAAACAAAACAAAAAACCAAAAACCCCACATTGAGTATTCTCCTCTCCACCTCCAAACTGTCTCTGTTGTCATTTCTCCTCCCCTCCTTTCAGGGGCTAATATCCTCTTTCCCCACCTCTTCCAGGACGTTACTAGATCAGTTATCTCTTCATTTGTGTCTTCACACTCTTCTCCCCTCCTTTCTTCCTCTTTTCTTTAAAATCCCTCAAGTTGTCTCTATTCTTAGAAATAAAAACTATGTGGGGCGCCTGGTGGCTCAGTCAGTTAAGCGTCCAACTCATGATTTCGGCTCAGGCCATGATCTCAGGGTTGTGGGATTGAGCCCCGCCTTGGGCCCTGAGCTGGGCGTGGAGCCTGTTTAGGATTTTCTCTCTCTCCTTCTCCCTCTGCCCCTTCCCCCTGCCTCCTGCTTCTGCTCTCTCTCTCAAAAAAAAAAAAAAAAAAAAAAGAGAAGAAGAAAAAGAAAAATGACATTAACTAGACTTACTGTGGTGCTTATTTTGCAATATATACAAATATCAAATCATGTTTTACACCTGAAACTATTAAATGTTATATCAATTATACCTCAATAAAAAAATAAACAAAAATTACCACCAAACACCTTGGTTTTAGAAACCAAGTTTCTAAAACATTGCTTTTTTTCTAGATCCTCCTCTTAACCTCTTGGATCACTCTTCTGCACTTTCTTCACTATTCCTCTTCCTCTACCCACTCTTCTTCCAGACCTCCATCTTCAGCCCACTTTTCTCTCTCTTTCTCTCTCTCTCTCTCTCTCTTTTTTTTTTTTTTTGCATTAGGAGGAACAATTCATTTAGGATTGCAGAAAAAGGACAAAATATTGATAAACAATGACCAAATGAGTACCTCAGCCCAAATGATATTTCATGAGGAAAGTTTTAAGTGTAGGTGAAGCAAACAACAATAATTTAAAACTTAATCATAAAAGGCTATAGGGAGATTAACCAAGCTACCATTTCAACCAGTCAGCCTTACTTATTGTCACACTGGATGAGTATGCTTTTAGATGAAGTTCATGATACACCCACTTTTCTCTCTTGCCTTTTCTCCATTTGTAACCTTACCCACTTCCATGGTCTCATCTAGCACTTATGTACTCATGATGTCCAGATCTATCCAGCTCTGACCTCACCAGACTTTATCTTTTCTTTGGACTCCAGATTTGTATTCCCAGTCATCTGCTAGACATCTTAATCTACATGTCTTACAGATTTACCTCAGTCTCAGTATTTCCAGGGCAAAACTGTTTTTTCATCCTAGTCAAAAATCTGTGCCCCTCCTCCTTCTTTTCTTATCTTCTCTTCATAAACCATTCAGTCATCTAAGACATTAGTTCTCATTTGTCAGTCCCACCATTGATGCTCAGCTGATGCAGGGGGCACGTGTTAAAAACAGAGACTCTTAGTCCTACCCTCCAAAGAACCTGATTCAGTAGGTCTAGGATAGGAGCCAGGAACTCTTTACTCTGATGCTCATCCAAATTTGGGAATCATTGATGAAAACTGGGATTTGCTCCCTTCCTTCCTTCCCCTGTGACCTACTGAATCATCAGGACTTACCAGTTCTTTTTCGTGTCTCTTGACTCTGTCTTCTTATCTCCATTTACATGGCTGGTACCTAGTTCAGGCTGTCATCTCTCATGAGAACCAGTAGGCACATATTTTTTTAAATGGTTGTTGAATAAATGAATGCATCATTACCATAGTCTGCTATAGGTCTCCCTTTTTCTAATTTTGCACATATACAGTCTATTTTTAATAGTACCTTCAGAGTTATCTTTAAAATATCAATCTGATAATATGTTTCCTTAAAAAATTCTATCGATGGTTACCAATTTTTATTACACATTAGGATACTCATTCAAATACAGATGCCTCAGCCCTATCTCTGGAAATTCCAATTCAGTAGCTCTAGGGTAGAGCCCAAGAACTGTATTTTTTCCATGCATCTCAGGTTATTCTGATGCAGTTTTGCATTTTGGAACTATTGACGTGGAGAGTAAAAAGGCTAACTCTTTCCATGGCATGGAAAGTTTTTCAACCCATCTTACCAATTTCTTTCTCCACTACTCCTTAACCATATTCACATACCTGCACATTTATTACTTGCCATTTCCTGAGCACTTCTCATGAACATTTTATCATGTTGTTCTCCTTGCTTACATTGCTCTCCCTGCCCTTCTGTACTTAGTAGATCCCTCCTAAATCTTTCAAGGTTCTGCTTAGATGTCACTTTCTTTGCAAAGTCTACCTTGTCAGAATTTATTTGTCCTTCCCTTTTGTCCTCATAACATCTTGTTCTTCATGCTAGTTTAGCAACTACATGTGATTCCATTTTATACAAATTTGTATTTAACTTTCTTATGCTAGACTAAGAGTCCGTGATAACAGGAAGCATTTTTCAACCATCTTTATCTCCTTAGTTCCCGGTATACTCCTTAAATGAATGAATCAGTTCTAATTTCAGAACTAAAGTTCTGAAAGAAGATGGACTCTGTTATTTTCAGGAAGAGCAGACTGAGGTCTGACCCTTCGTGAATTTACATGTTTGGGAAGAGAAAGAGTGATCACAGGGAAAGCTGAAGAACTAGTTAGTTGTCAAGGAAGCTAAGGAAGCCTCGAGAGAGACCGTTTAATTGCTCGTTCATCCAGCTGTTTACTAAATACATATGTATTTATTGAGCATTTACTTTGTGTCAGGCATTATTCTGGGTAACGAGGGATAATATTTGCTGCAGAGAACTTGGATGTGTATTTGTGTCTAAAATAGAAAAAGAGAAACATCAAATATTTTTTAAAAACTTGATTTTATCTTAATGAGGTTTAGAATTGAGGCTTCTTTCTGCACTGTTCACTCAGTTATCTCCATCTTTTAGAGGAAAGAAGACCAATATGTAACTATCACACTAGCCGCTGAATGCCTGGCCCCCGTAGGGGCTCAAGTCTGTTATTTTTTATCATTCCCTAAGGATAGTAAAGTCCAGTTAGTTGTAGGTTGGAGAAAGTTAGACTCCAGTTTCCTAAACTGAATTTTCTTTTTTTTTTTAAAGATTTCATTTATTTATTTGAGACAGAGAGAATGAAAGAGAGAGAGAGAGCACATGAGGGGGGGAGGGTCAGAGGGAGCCCGATGTGGGACTCGATCCAGGGACTCCAGGATCATGACCTGAGCTGAAGGCAGTCGCTTAACCAACTGAGCCACCCAGGCGCCCTAAACTGAATTTTCTATAAGATTGTGAGGAGTAGTACCTTCTTAACTATTTGGAATAAATTGTTAATCTTACATGAAGGCAGAGGGATAAAATCTTTTTATGCCTTTAACCTGAGAAATAATAATTTTTTTCTGATGAGATTCTTGGGAAAGCAACCAAATCATTTAAGAAAAGTTCGGCTGGTCTGAGACAAACATCTCAACTAGTTTTTCTGAACACACTGGCCAGAGGGAATTGTCTCACTCCCCTCCTGAGGGGTCTAAATCATAAGAGCAAGTTGATGAAATACCTTCTCCCTTCCCAGATCCAGTAGTCGTGTGCTGGCAGAACTCTGACTATGCCATGATTGGACATCTTGACTGGCTGTTATATTTTCATGATTACTTGTTGGACAAGGATGAGGAGTCCCATGTCTCCTCTATGACTTCTGCTTTTAATGAGTTTCTGGTAATGCCTCCAGAAGATTCCTGTTTTGCTTCTGTTTAGCCCTATCCTCAGGCAATTTTATTAGCTTCCATTTGGCCCATGGCTGCCAGCAACGATTTATTGCCTGGATTGTGCCTTTCTTGGATCTTATTTGTTCTGCTAAAATCAAAGATGTTATATTTTATTTTATTTTTTATTTATTTAATTAATTAATTTATTTATTTATTTGTGAGAGAGAGAATGAGAGAGAGCACATGAGAGGGGGCAGGGTCAGAGGGAGAAGCAGACTCCCTGCCAAGCAGGGAGCCCGATGCGGGACTCGATCCAGGGACTCCGGGATCATGACCTGAGCCGAAGGCAGTCGCTTAACCAACTGAGCCACCCAGGCGCCCAAAGATGTTATATTTTAAACAGTGGGAAAAAATTTAGGCCAGGACTCCAAGTCAGCATCCAAATGCATAAATTTTATTAGTGCAAATTATGGTCAACAACCAAACAGTCGACATTTGGAGGCACATGGTAGCTTCAGACTGCACGCACTATCCATCAAGTCTTTTTGAGCAAGTCATGCTGTGGCAGGTGGAAGACTCAGGAGCCACGTAGTTTCATTATTTACCTAATGTTTCCAGCCTAGGGCTGCTATTGCCCCAGTGGAGAGATTTATCAAATGGTTTTGATATGATGACCTGTGAATAAAGAGGAAAATGTATTTCAGACAATTTCTATGAACATAAGTTGAATTTTGGATTATTGTGCTTGTTTCTATCCACTCTAGAGAGGGGATAAACCTACCTCCTCCCCGGACAGCAGAGCCCTGAAGCTTTATGCCCTTGAACTTGCCTTCTCCCTTGGTTCTGTCCTTCCTGGCCATGTCTTCACAGCATCAGTAGAGGCCTTCTCTCTACTTTGCTGTAGCTGCTCTGGTTACTGATTTAGTCTAAGATGTTTCCGATTTGTCCTGATTATTTCTCTGAACTTGAGTGCATCCCTTTTAAGACCTCTTCTCCAAATAAAGGATTACGCATATTCCTTTTGAATTCTTCATATTTGAGTCATGTTCTGTTCTAACACTTGAAGGACTAAGGTCTCCAGTATCTGTGGTCTTTGAAAGTCAGTCTCACCTTTTATCAGGATTTCGCATGGTTACTTAGGGTAATTGGATTGCACTGATAGCACTAGGATTTGTAAAGCAGTTACTTGCTTTACTAAGATTATTCTTGTTTCTTTATCTTATTCACAGATTGCTGTCTTTTACTGATATATACATAAGTTGTTTCTTAATACCATTCCCCTTATTCAGATTTCACTAGATTTACATGCATGAACATACATACATACATGCTTTTCAGGTTATTAAAGCCCCAACGGGCTCTGATGATATCTGCAATTACTCGGTGTAAGAACAGTAACTATTTCTCTTCCGAACTTTAGTGGGGGCAGAAGTCCCTACTGATCACCTACCTTACTCTTACAGAAAAGATCTTACACATCTTTTGGTCTGACCTGATCTAGATTATCTGAGTACTGCCCCTTTGTGTTAAAGAGTATTGGAGTGCTTTTGATCAACTTTATTGTGGTTATGTGTATGAGTATGTGTGTGTTTCTCATTCCTCGACTGCCTCCTGTAGCCTAGGCCAGGACTCAAGGAGCAGTGCTCTCCAGCCAGGTTCCTGCTTGTCTTGGCTTTCACTTATGACTTGTGAATTTCCATTACTGTTTTTCCTAAGCTAATAGGGGATTGCATCTAACTGCCAGCGTATCCTACTTTGTGCTTTTGGACCAGCTCGAAGACTCCTTTCCAATAGGAAAGTTAGTATTACATTTTCTGTGGTTTCTGGGAATAGTGTAAGAAAAGGAAATCTAGTAATTCTAAACCCCTCCTTTATGGTGCCTGTTAAAATGTAGCATATTAAAATTATTAGAATTTCGCCTCTCTTCACCCTCTCATGGACTAGTAAGTAGTTTAAAGGCCAGAATTATTAGGACAGTGGCAAGTTAGGAGAAACAAAGGAAGTGGGGAATCTGTAAGCCAACAACTGGAACTGAAAATGTCTGGATAAAGGAGTCTCATGCAGAGCTCAGAGAGAGGTAGGCAAATTATTGTCTCAGTAGCCCATGTTAGATCCCAGGAATTTTTTTTTTTAACCCTTTTATTTTGAAATAATTGTAGATTCATAGAAACTTATACAGAGAGGTCCTGTTAATCCTTCAACTAGTTTTCTCCCACTAGTAACATCTTAGATAACTGTAGTATATTATCAAAACCAGGAAGTGGACATTGGTACAATTCATAGACCTTATTCAGATTTAAATTCAGATTTAAACTGAGAAGTCTTATGAGATGCCATCTAACTGTTGAGTTGTTTCCCAACCTTTAACTTTGGTTGTATACTTGCTAGCAGTGTAAAGCGCACAGAAGGACCAGATGTGATGGCCAGACCTTTTCTCTCATTGACTTATTATTTTTATGATTTTTTAAGATTTTATTTATTTATTTGACAGAGAGAGAGACAGCGAGAGAGGGAACACAAGCAGGGGGAGTGGGAGAGTGAGAAGCAGGCTTCCCGCGGAGCAGGGAGCCCGATGTGGGGCTCGATCCCCAGGACCTGGGATCATGATCTGAGCCCAAGGCAGATGCTTAACGACTGAGCCACTCAGGCGCCCCATGACTTATTATTTTTAATAAGCTCTTTCAAACCTTGCAGAGAATGATACAACAAATACCCGTGTAGCTGCCAACTAGCTTAAAAAAAGAAGACTATTAGCAATACAGTTGAACATATCTTTATACTTTTACCTCATATGAATGTATCCCTAAATAATGTGTGTTGTTTTACATGTTTTAAACATCATGTAAATGGCATCATATTCTACATATCTTTTTGCTATGTGCTCTCTACAGTTTAATATTATATTTGTAAGATTTATTTGTGTTGATATACATAGCACTAGTTTATTCATTTTTACATTGATACATGTGACAGTTATTCATTTTCACATTGTCATATGGTAGCCCAGTATATGATTGTACTAAAATTTATTATCTTCTGTTGATGGATATTTACAGTGTTTTTAGGATGATAATGTTAGTTTTGCTATTAAAACATAATGTTGAAATGAAAATCAAAACCACAAAAAGATATTACTTCCTACCACTTTGATGGTTTTAATAAAAAGGATGGACATTAACAAATATTGGTGACAATATGAAGAAATTAGAACTTCATACATTGCTTGTGGGATTATAAAGTGGCATAGTCACCTTGGAAAACAGTCTTGGTAGTTCCCCAAAGTGTTAAATGCAAAGTTACCACATATGTCCACACAAAAACTGGTACATGAATGTTTATAGCAGCATTATTCCTAATAACTGAAAAGTGGAAAAAACTCAAATGTCCATCAACCAATGAATAGATAAACAAAATGTGGTATATCCATACAATGGAGTATGATTGGCCATAAGAAGGAATGAAGTTCCAATATATGCTACAGTGTGGGTGAACCATGAAAGCATTATACTAAGTGAAAGAAACCAGATGCAAAAGACTGTGTATTGATTCCATTTGTATGAACTGCCTAGAATAGGCAAAGAGACAGAAAGTAGGTTAGTGGGTGCCAAGGGCTAGACAGAGGGAAGAATGGGAGTGTTGCCTAGTGGATGTGGGGTTTCTTTCTGGGGAATGAAATGTCCTGAAATTAGATGCTGGTGATAGTTGCACAATTCTGTGAATACACTAAAAACTGCTGAATTGTATGCTTTAAAAGGGTAAGTTTTATGGTATGTAAATTACATCTCAATGAAGATATTATAAAAACAAAAAACTCATAATGCTACTGTGAGCATTCTTGTTCATGGTTCTATGTGTAAATGTGTTAACAGTTTTTCTAAAGGTTATATGAAGGATCAAATGTTTGTGCATCTTTACCAGATAGTGCTTTTCCACATTCTTGGCTATACCAATTTACATTGCCTCCAACTGTGTATGCAAGTTCCTATAGCTCCACATTCTTGTTTTGTCAGATTTTTTTTTAAAAGATTTTATTTATTTATTTGACAGAGAGACACAGCAAGAGAGGGAACACAAGCAGGGGGAGTGGGAGAGGGAGAAGCAGGCTTCCCGAGGAGCAGGGAGCCCAATGCGGGGCTCGATCCCAGGACCCTGGGATCATGACCTGAGTCGAAGGCAGACGCTTAACGACTGAGCCACCCAGGCGCCCCTCATTTTGTCAGATTTTTTATATCATTGACTTAGCAGGTCAAAACTGATATTCTCAAATCAATTGTTTACTATTTTCAGACAGTGCCAACAGTGTGATGCTATTTGTAAATGCCTATTGACTATTGCTACAGATTTCTTAGTGATTAGCTGTAAAATATTAAGGCCCAGGTAGCATATTGCTTGATATTTGGGGTTTGTGCATGACTAACATCATACAAAGTTTATGAAATCAGGGAGAGATTGGACAGCTGTGTTACTGAAAACGTTCCTTAGCATCAGACAACTACATCTCAACAAATCATATTTGGATTATTTAGTTTATATATTATCTAGACGCCATACATCTTTTTCCACTGCGTCCTCTATCCTGCCAGTTTCTGCTTCATGTAGCAGCAGCTTTCCCCCCAACCCCGTGGTAGCTTTTCATGTTGTACTTGATATTTTTTTTTAAAGATTTTATTTTTAAGTAATCTCTACACCCAGTGTAGGGCTTGAACTCACAACCCCGATATCAAGAATCACATGCTGTACTGATTGAGCCAGCTAGGAGCCCCTAGATTGTTTTTTTAATGGCAGCATTCTGGCTGAACACATGGAAAAAGACACTTAGATCCTTTAGATGTGTTTTCTATTTCAGTCATATAATAATTGCCAACTTTCCCTCTGGTTAGTGTTATGGTTTAAATAATTATGATTATTCCAAGAACTTTTTTTTTCCTCCCAGTAAGGAGAGTCTTTATTAAAAAGGATTATTGCAAGGTGGGAAGGGAATATGGTTATAGGGGAAGGAGGATATTTGCAATAGGGAAAACACTGTGGTAATAAGATCTGAAACATTAAGAATGGCTAACTTCAGGAACGTACATGTAAGTCTGAGTACTTATAATAGGTTCCTGTGTATTTATATGATCCGTTGACTTTCTTTGATTTTTGGCATATTTAAGGCACTGAATAATTGAGAATCAGCTTAAGTGCTGTTGTTTGACAAAGTTTTTTTGTTTGTTTGTTTTAAGGGTGATATATTTTTCTTACTGCTACTTGCTTTTTGTAATACACTGGTGAGGACTGTTTTATGAGAACATATTTAGGCATATCTTTGCCTAAGGACTTTGCCAAATTGCAATTGGAAGAATGGAATTACACAACTTTTCATGGCATCCTATTCTTTTACAAAAAGGAATGAAGATGTGGGGTTCTACCTATCCCTTCATATTTGACTATTGTGATCATCTAGGTCAGATTCTACTGGGTGAGAAGACTGCTTTCTAGATGCAGTAGAAGTTTAACCTGAAAATAGGGTAATCCTGAATAGTAAATTTGAGGTGATACGTTTTTCTAAAAATTGACTGTGATGATAGTTTGATTCACTTATCTCTGGCTATACTAAAAAACAGAAACAAAAACAAAAACAGAAACCACACACACACGGAAAAGTAAGCATACCATTGAATTACATACTTTAAATGGGTGAATTGTATGGTATGTGAATTATATCTTAATAATGCTGTTTTAAAATTAAAAAATAAACATGAGAAACTTCCCACTTTTATTATTAATCAGCAAAATGCAAATTGAAATACTGATTATTTTTGTTCAGTACTTTAATAGAAATTTTTATATTGGTTCTGTCAAGTGTGGATATTGGTATGGAATTGAGAACTGGGCACTCTTATTCAACACTGTCTTGTAAATGGGTAAATCCTTTTCAGAAGGCAGTTTGGAAGAATTTATAAAAACAAATGCAAGTTATTTGACCCCCCAACTTGTATTTCTTTCCTTCTACTGGAACGTGTGCAGAAGGATGTTTGTAAGGAAATATTTTTTTTTAAAGATTTTATTCATTTATTTGACAAAGAGAGTGAGAGACCTCAAGCAGGGCGAGCAGTAGAGGGAGAGGAAGAAGCAAGCTCCCTGATGAGCAGGGAGCCCGATGCGAGGCTTGATCCCAGGACCCTGGGATCATGACCTGAGCTGAAGGCAGACGCTTAACTGACTAAGCCACCCAGGCGCCCCCAGAAATACTATTTAATTCTTTGTTTGTAGTAATAAAAACATTAGGGAAAAAACTCTAAGTTTATATAAACTTAGATAAACAGGAGAATGAATGGTTAAATAAATTATATGTTCATAGTTTGGAAATCTTTTACAGTTATAAACAAAAGGTAGACTTCATGACCTCCACTAACATGGAAAGTCTATAAAAATTTGTAAATAGAAAGAAAAATGCACAGTTAATACATATGTCTCTATGCTTTTAAAAATTCTAAATAATACATAAAAATGTGTCTCTGTATAAGTATGTGTTTTGAAAACATTTTAGAAGGATATATACCAAACTGTACATAGCTACTTTTCATTTTGTTTACTCTTACAGTAAAAATATACTCTTGTGTTACTTAAAAAAATTACTAAATCATTTTGAAGAAAAAGGCTATAGTATACTCTGGTATAGAGCCTTGGACTGGCAGCTAGGAACCCTAGCGCATTAGTCAAGTTACGATCATAGACTTAAGCCCTCTTGAGTGGTTTTATTCTCATATAGCTCATGTAACTCAGTATCAGGAAGTAGGATTAATATCCATGTTCACCATTATCACTTCCTGAGCATTACTTTCCATACCCTCTTATAAAAATAAAATACCTTCTGCTCCTTTGATTTGCATGCCATTTGGCTAGGCCACCTTCTTTCTCATTCTTCAAAGACAACTCACAACTTCCTCTCAGTCTCATTACTATCAGAGCATCCAACACTTTGGCCTCTTAGTTTCTTAACTTCCTCCTTTTGGGTGACTTATCCCTCCATCTTGCTCTGTCACTCACTTCCACAGTCACATCTATGACAGTTTTCACCTAGAGCTACTTCTCAAAGCATCTGGCTTTTTGAAGGTAACATGTAATGACTAGTTCAGTCCCTACTCCCATTGTAACCAAATTCTTACTGGGACCTCTAGTTCTTCTCCCCATCCCCTTTCTTCCTAATTTATCAGCTTCCCTTATTATCTTTTTTAAAAAGATTTATTTTTAATTATTTTTATTTATTTATTTAGAGAGAGCATGAGCTGGGGGAGGGGCAGAGGGAGAGACAGAGAGAATCTCAGGCAGACTCCATGCTGAGCGGAGAGCCTGATAAGGGCTGGATCCCATGACCCTGAGATCATGACCTGTGCCGAAACCAAGAGTCAGATGCTTAACTGACTGAGTCACCCAGGCACCCCTTATTTATTTATTTATTTGAGAGAGAGAGAGCAAGTGAGTGTGAGAGAGCGGGTGGGGAATGCAGAGGGAGAGAGACTCTCAGGCCGACTCCACTCTGAGCACGGAGCCTGCCCGGACTTGATCCTGTTATCCTAGATCACGACCCGAGCCGAAACCAAGAGTCTGACGCTCAACTGACTGCACCACCTAGGCGCCCCCCTTATTATCTTGCTTAGGTTCTGTGTGCACTTCAATAACACTTTCCCTGTTACTAAATTAAACCCCTAAACTTCTTTACCTCTGTGAAATTTTTGAACTTTTCAGACAGAGTTCTAACCCTTGATGAACCCAATTCTGATTTCTCTGTGGTTACACCCAAGTGGCTAAAAATCACAAAATAGTGCAGATTTTTTACCACTTTACATTCATGGTCACCAAATTCAAATAGATCTTCCCATTGTCTGGAAACTCCATTATATCTCAACTCACTACTTCTTTCCCTGAAAAGATCATTCTCCACTTCTTTACTCTCCCCACACTTCTGACCACCCAATTTCCTCCTTTTTTGTCAGCAGATGATGTTACCTCCTACCCCTCCACAGAATCTCTGATCTGGTTTTTGTCTCCATCACTGCACCAAAAAAAAGCTCTTTAAAGAGCTTTAACATGAGACTTGTTAAAAGTCTGGTGACCCTCAAGGTCTAAATTGAGAGTTGGTATAATAAAGTAGTTCATAGTATAGGCTCTGGAGCCAGACTGATTGGGTTTGAATGCTGGCTTAGTTTTTAGCCATGTGACCTTGGACAAACTACTTAACCTTTTATTTATTTATTTAAAGATTTTGTTTACTTATTTGAGAGAGAGAGAGCACAAGCAGGGGGAGCAGGAGAAGGAGAAGTGGGCTTCCTGCTCAGGACCCTGGGATCATGACCTGAGCCAAAGACGGATGCCCAACGGACTGAGCCACCCAGGCTCCCCAGCCTTTGAAGAGTGAAAATAAAAATATCTTTCTTAAAAGTTTGCTAGGAGGATTAAATTAATGTATAACACAGTGCTTAACCCATAGTACTCAACAATATTATTATTATTATTATTTGTTAATCATAATAATCACATTCTAATAATTCTGTAAATAACAATAAATAAATAATTCTATTATTTATATAATTAATATGTAAATTATTATTATTATTTGTTAATCATAATAATCACATTCTAATAATTCTGTAAATAACAATAAATAATTCTAATAATTCTATAAATGTCACTTACATAATTAATATGTATTTATTAAATATTAATATTCGATATAATAAACATTACTACTATTATTACTCCTACTACCACCTTCATTACTATTATGATTATTAATACTATTTCACAGATAAAATCAGAAACAGAGAAATTAGAATTCTTTAAGTTTTCACCTACCAACCACTCTGCCTTAGTCAGAAACACTCTTTTTTCCTTCCCTCCTCGTGCCGTAGCAGAGGTGTTCTTCCCATCTAATGCTAACACTCCCATCTTTGTTTTGGAGCCCTTCTTCTGCAACCAGACACTGTTCAGTTTCTCTCTTCAAGCTTTTCCTTTTATTTGGACTCTTCCAAGTGTCATTAAACATGCTCAGATCTCTTCCATCTTGGAATAACAAAATTCTCAGGACCCCTCCCTGGCCTCTACGTATCACCCTGCCTTTTTCCTCCCTTTCTTAGCCATATTTTTCAAGACTTACCCTTGCTTTTCTTTCCCCTCACTCTTTATTCCCTTCCTATCTCAACCTCATCTCATTGCTGCATTGAAACACTTCTTGCTAAGATCATCAGTGACCTTCAGATTGCTAATTCTGACATTTCCATTCTTCATCTTACTTGACTCTCAGCAACATAAACCACTCTGTCCTTCTCTCTCACCTTTTTATCCTAAGACTTTCATGATAAATTTTTCTTGCCTTCCCCCCCTTCTTCTCTTGTTGCATCTTCCTTGTTTGCACATTCTTCTCTACATGGTTTTTAAATGTTAGAATTTTCAAATCTTGGTGCTAGGTCTTCTCACTCTACTCTCTTTCCATGTCTTGTTCCCAGGCCCAGCTTCAAATAGTCCTCAAAAAACATTGGCTGCTATCAAGATTATCATCATTATTCACCAATCTTTCCCTTCCTTGGAGGACTTTTGGGAAGACCCATGGGAATATATTTAAAATTTGAGTATTTTGGAAGAAAGAATGGCATTATAATTTACTTACATTTTATTATTTCACTGAAATTAATCTGGCCCTAAAATAAAATAAAACTTAATCCTACTGATCAGCGTTATCACAGTATTGGAATAAAAAAGTTGTTGATGTGATGTATCTAGTATTATGCTATGAATTAGCAATCATGAGAGTGTCCAGATTCATCTGTTCAAATGCTATACATGAAGCCATTTCCAGGCACTGAAGGAGATGATGAGGATGAGGATGAGGATGATAGTAATAAAAGTAATAACAATGACAAAGACAAAAATTCGGCATCTTCCTAATACAAGTATCTTTTATATGTTGAATTTTCTGTTCCTTAAATTTGGCAGGTTCTCGTAGTGTGTGATCTCATGGCCTAGAAGAGGGAAAGAGACTTCTGGAGAAACTGAGAATTCTCAGCCAGTGCATCCCACTCATTGACATACACACACACACACACACACGCACACACGCACACACGCACCCCCCCCAGAAACCCAAGGGAAGACCAGTTTTGCTGTCATTTCCACAGCAGCCAGCTGGGATTTTACAAATGTGACAAAGTAGAAAATGAAGTTTCTACTTCATGTTATGTCCTGTTAGTGTCACCTGGTAGGCTGTGATCGGAGTCCTCACTGGACCCTCTTCATGGTTGTTAATAGCATGTGACTGATTTTGAGGGCATTAAACTACCTTTCAGGAAATGTTCACTAGTTACTTTGAAGTCGCCTCCCCTTTTAACCTGTTCTTCCAAAACAGCTTTGATTTTTAAGAGGCAGTATGCCAGGTATACTGGTTAGCCCGGTATTACCAGACACAAGGCATCTTCTGTCAGAGGGAATGTCGTGTCTGGCGCAGAATCAACTGGGCATAGTATCATAGCTTGCCTGGCAGAAGTCTAAACAGAGTGGCAGAACACCACTGGCAGGCTGAGAGTGGGAAGGGTGGTGCCTTGGGTTGCCCAAGTAACTCTGTTTTAGTGAGGATCCTAACTGGCTGAGAAAACATACCTCTTTCAGTGGCCTTGGTGAAGCCTTTTGATCATGGAGTATTTCCTTAAGAATTTACGGGCAGGATCAGAAAAGGGCTCCTGTTCTGTTAACGTCTTACCTCTTGCCATATGCAGTGTTATGTTGGTGGAAATTTCAAATTTCACCGTTTAGTTCCCTCCTTCACCCACTACCAAACACAGATTATTCTGTATACACTGAGGTGGGAGATGGACTTTTGTATCACTAAAAGCTAGTGTTGTGATTTTCACTGTGTGGATTCTGAGATGTCTGCTGCCAGCTAACAGTGCCAGGACAAACTGGTTGCTTACTGGGTATGCGTCGGGATGAATATTGACATGATTGATTATGCTAAAAATAGGATATTTGAAATTATTTTTGTATTTATAGTTATATGTTTGTCATATAACTAGGAGATTTCTATCCTAGTTACACTTAATATAGTAGGTTCTGTTCTATATTGTTAATAATACCATTAAGCAAATATGTATTGAATGCCTGCTGTGTGTTCAGCACTATTCTGGGCCCTGGGGATACAATTAGTAAGTCATACTCTGCATAGATGGAGTTCATAGTCTGGTTGGTAAGTTGACAAAGATAAGTACAGTAGAACGCAATGCACTGTAATAGGCCCTCAGGAACACAGGTGGTGGTGACTGACTCTGCTAGGATGAGAAGGACCGTCAGGCAGGCTTTATAGAGGAGGTAATGTTTAAACTAAGTCTTTGAGACCACAGAGAAGCTCTAAGCAGGGAAGTATGGTCCAGGCTTAGGAGATGGCATGTATAAATGTGTAGAGGTATATGAAATCATGGTACGTTGGAGAATTGTTCTGGGAATGGTGGGTGACAGCGAGTAGCAATATGTGTGAGCAGTCACACTGTGCCAGTCACATACTTAACATGCACACATAGTAAGTCATGTAGTCCTCATAAGACACTCTAAGAAAACTATTATTGTTCTTCCCATTTTAAAGATGAGGTAACCGAGGCAGAGAGAAGTATCTTACCTATGGTCTTATAGCCATTCAGTTTCACAGCTAGCATTTGAACTCAAATTTTTTGGCCAGTGCTCTAAACTGGGTGTCGGCAAACTATAGCCCACAAGCCACATCCAGCCCACTGTCTGGTTTTATACAGCCTACAAGCTAAAAATGGTTTTTGCATTTTTAATTAGTTGCAGAAAGCAAAAGAAGAATAATATTTTGTAACATGTGAGACATATGAAATTCAAATTTCAGTATCCATAAAATTTTCTTGAAACACGGCTACACTCATTGGTTTGTGATGGCTGCTTTCACACTACGGTTGGCAGAGTTGAGTATTTGCAAGAGACTGTATGACCTGCAAAGCCTAAAATACTTACTCTCTGACTTACAGAGAAAGTTTGCCGACCCTTGCTCTAAAACAATTCGCTAGATTGCCTCATAGTATATTTTGTTTGCTAAAATAACACAAAGAGTGTGTATTAATAGCAATAGTTGGATTTATGTACTACTTATCTTTTTAAAAATCTGTTGTCATATTTGTTGTCTCATGTGTCCTCATATCAACCCTGAAATAAAAGGAAGGTTAAGTTTGATGCTTTCTATCTTACAGCTAGGAAACCTAATTGTGGGAAGATTGGGATGGGCTGTGACATTGAAGTTAGACTCTTTTGCCTGTACAGTGTCTTGTAATGTCCCGCACTCTGTTCTGAAATTTGCCCTCTACCTTTGTCCTAGATATATAGTTGCTCAGAGCTTGGGCTCAAGGCCACTCCATAAATGAGACAGTTGAGATAGATTAAAAGAGCAAGGTAACACATACTCTTTCCTTAACTTTCAGCACCTCTGCAACAGTGTCTGAAATTCTCTTCTTGGCAAGGTTCAACTTACTCTGAGCACACTGCCAGTGAAGTGCTCCAGGAGGCTTGTATTTGATTTCAGATAAGTAAGCACTTACCATCAAAGGAGACAGGGGGCATTTCTCATTTTCGTTTCCATAAAGGATGCCATTGCATTGGTGGGCTATGTGGAAAGTCTTTGACTTAACAGTAAATTTTGCATCTTTTTTTTTAGGTTTACACTTGTCCGTTATTCTGCCTTTGGAGCTTGAGGTTTCTACTTTTTTGCTGTTCCTGATCTTTTCTGAGCTTAGGAATGCTGCCTCTTAAATAAAGGAACTTTCCTGGTTACCTCGGCACTACCACCAAGCTAGTCTGGGAGAGTGAAGTCTAACTCTTATGTGTGACCTCAAGGGATGTTTGTGTTATCTATTGCTTTTTATTATTCATTGCACTCTCTTACCTCTAGGACATAGTCTGAGAATTGAACTATAGGCCATGTTTCTTATATTATTGAGCTTGATGCTTTCAGGAAAAAACAAGTTATTCATATTTTCAAAGTCTTAACCACTAGCGTCTTCTCTTTTAGCCCAAGTAGTGAATTGATATTATTAGCAAAATTGGCTATACCCAGATTTGGTCTGTTAAGGTGCATCAGAAACAAGATGGTACCTTAAGAGAGGTCAACTATGTTTCCACTGATAGCCAGTATTTTCTTAGCCACTGACAGTGCTGAGGTCAGAGCAATGTAGAAAAACATTTCTCTGTCCCAGGGGTCAGATGCCTCAGGGATGCTGAAATGCCTAAAGCGATGGATAACACAAGTGTATACATTTGTCGAAACTCAGTAAATGCGTACTGGCGATCTGTGCTTTTCACTATATGTAAATTTTACTTCAAAAGAAAAATAATACTCTAAACAAGCATTGAACTCTTGCTAATATGCATGTGACATGTTTGAGGAAATTATTATGAATGTCTGAAATGAATGAGTGAAGGGATGGACATGTGATAAAGTAAGTATAGCAGAGTGTTAATGGTGGACTACAGGTCATGTGAAGGTAAATGGGTATTCACTGTGAAATTCTTTCAACTTTTCTATGTTTGAACATTTTGATAATAAAATATTTGGGGAAAATGCCTAAAAAGGATAGGCAGGTAATATAACTTAATAAAAGTAGGCTAAGTATAAAACAGTAGAGGATGGTGGGGTGTGGGGCATCAGGTACTCATGCTCTGCCTAGAGAAGACAACTGCCACTCAATTCAATTGTTACTTTGCATTGCCAGATATTCTAATTTTTAAATCTCGAATGTGGAATTTTTTAATGTGAAAAATCTTTATTTTTAAAATGCCACATGGGCCAAACAAAAGGCTTTTAATTTACCAACATTTTTCTATCCCAAAGATTTTAATTTTAGAGGAAAAAATGGAGGTGTCCGCTTGAATTGTCACCATTGTTACCACTAACATGTGACTTTGGAGAGACCTCAGCAGTAGCGGAGACCTTCTGCCATAACCTCAATTCCCCTGTTCTGTGGGCTGCTGTACGATAATGCTTTGCCAGGGCCATGCCGCCGTATTCATGACACTGACCCAACCAGGGCTTTGCTGTGGGGCTGGGAACAGCTGTGAGATTGGGCTGGTTGGCTTCAATTTCCCTGGGCTCACTTTAGGATTATTTAATAGGGAAAGGGCAGCGAGTAGTACATGCTAGCTTGCTGCTCAGATGTAGTTCCTGGATGTAAGTCACTTAGGCTTGAACAGAAATTAGCACTGGGTAGGAATCAGCAACAGAAAAGACTTCTAAGACTTCCTTATATTCCCTGTTCTGACCACGCGGTGTTGCAGTCTACCAAGGGCCCTAAGCTCTTAACCGTCTCTGTGTTATCCTTTTTCACCGTGGGCGTTCTAATCAGCTATGCTGTCCCTTCTACCTCAGGGATGCTTCTCAAATCCATCCCCTCCTCCATGCCTCCACTGCCAGGACCTTACTTCAAGACCTCATCCTCTCTAGCCTTGATTATAGTTTTCTCAGTGGTTGTCTCTGTTGTGAATTTTTCCTGCCAGCAGTTCAATCTTCATATTCCCACCACAGTTACCGTTCTTAAGATACAATTCTGGTAATGTCACTCCCTGGTTTAAAAGACTCAGTACCTCCCTGTTGCCTTCAGGATAAAGGTTAAACTTTTTATCATGAGATACAGGGACCTTCATTGCTGCCAACCTATCCTACCAGCCTCTCTTCCTTCCATTTCCCATTAACCTGTAGGGTAAAATTCAAATTCTTCAGTAAGGCAAATGAAGCCCTGTTCAGATTTTCATGTGTGCCCCCATCCCCATCTGAGTACAAAATGCCAAACTTCTCACCATTCCAAAAGACTTTCTTTTTTTTCCTTTTCTCCAGACCTTTGTATTACTGTTCCCTTTGCTCCTGATGTTCTTTATCTCTGCTTTTTATTTTATTTTCATCCCTGCTTTTTAAACTGGCTACCTCCTTCTCCGTTATAACTCAGGTGAATAATATCCATTCTGTGAAGTGTTCCCTGTTACCCCCAGACAAAGTTAGTGACTTCTTACTCTGTATTATAATACTTTGTACATATCACTCATTTTATATTAGAGTATGATTTCTGTTACATGTATCATTTACATATCTCTTTCTACCACGAAATGGTAAAGTCTCATTCATTTTTTATTCCTGCATCTTCTCCTAAGGATTATGTCTGGCAGAGTATAGGCCTCAGTAAATGTTTGTTACATGAATAAATGAAAGGCACTTTACAGTCAAGGAATGTATTACTAAGATAAATTCTTAACCTGTTCTTTGGTAATGTGAGTCAGTGTCAGAACCGAAACTTAAATCTGTGTTCTCAGATTTTCTGCCTGTGCTAACAATAGACTTGTTGGACCCCTCTGTAGCCAGGGACTTGTTATGGTAAAACCCAGCATGCAGCCCCTGAACTTCCTTTGCCAGCTGTAGGAGAGTCATTCTTCCACTCCTGGCTCACTGTCTTCCCTTTCCTCTGATCCTTCTAATTTACTTCCTTCTCTTTTAATAAAACCTGACTGTGGTCTGTTGGCATCTACTAGAACTTACAGAGAGTTTATGCTATATCTGTGTTTATTTTAAGTATATATTTTTTGCCCTTTCTGGTGTGGAAAGGAGTGTTCTTGCTATCTCTTAGAGATGAGGGCGGTGGGGGGGGAGGGGAGCAGTAATAGTAATAATACTAGCAGCAGCCAACATGTGGCATTTAACTATAAGCTGTACATTAAGTATTTTTATGTACATTAGCTCATTTGTAACCCCATGAAGTAGGTACCATAATTGGTGTGATAATTTTATAGATGAGGAAACTGGAACATACAGAGATAACTTGTTTTAAGAACACAAAATTTAGTAGACCTGGGATTTGAACCCAGGAAGTCTATTCCATAGTCTGCACTCTTAACCAGTACACTGTTCCGGCTGGGGCTGCTTTCTTTACCACAGAGGACCCTACGTGTGGGGAGACATGCCAGTAAGTGATTTGGACTCACACATGACTAGCTTTGCCCGTGTAAAACTCTTGATGAAAATGTGCTTGGAAAAGAGTAACCTCTTAGTTTAATATCTCCTTTTAGGGATAAAATTTGCTGTACTGATTTATACTTTCTGAGAAGTCAATCTTCCTATAATTTTTTTGTGGCTTTTACTCCTTACCCAGCTCAGACCCAGAATTGCCTTCCTTCTTTCACAAGGCTTACTTGACAGCTGTGGATCATTGCCCATGCCATAGCTTTCAGGCTGTACTCTTGCAGCTTATGAAACACTTGTTTATGGGCACGGAGTGATCTGGAGTTAAATAGAAAAATCCCTCTCCCTGGGACAGCAATTTACTCTACATGCCAAGTTGGCAGCACAATAGACCTTTGGGGGGCTGTGGTTAAGATAGGTAGCCAAGATATGAGGGAGGTTTCTAATCCAGACTCATGCTAATAAACAGAGTGGTAACCAAAGCACTTTAATGGGATCTTTGTGTTTTGCATGTAGTCTAGCCAGGAGTGACCAACTCAAATCAACCAATTGGGCACATTCCTCATATGAAATTATTGGAGAGTTAGACTAATATCAGTTTACCCTATATATGCTAAAGCAAAGTTATTTTTAGGAAGATAGTATCAGGTATTAAAAATGTTCCATGGGCCAAGTGGTGTCTGGAGACTGGCCCATGAACTCTATTTTGGATACCTCTAAATTGGTAGGTAGAAAACATTTAGGTACTTCTGCAACTGAATATGTGACCTTAAATAAGTCATTTAACTTTCCCGGGACTAGTTTCTCCATCTGTCACATGAAAAGTCCTGGTGTTTATTGCGTTAGCTACCATGTTCTTTCCTTCTTTTACATCTTTGTTGTAACATGCTTTTTCCAAGGAACCTCTTTTGATCAAGTCTGTAAAGATGAATCATCCCATTAGTGTGCCTCAGCTCTTATATGCAGAGTTTGTAAGAAAATAACTTCGAGAAGGGCTTTCTTATTTATATACAAGTGTCCGAGTGTCTCAGCTGTGTACACTCTTTTGACTTGAGAGAAACTCATGCTTGGGATTTTTATCATTATTACTAGGCCTCATTTATTGTTCCTCAAAATCAGGATGATCAATGAATCATGAAACAGAGATTTGGACACTGGAACTATAAAAGTTCTGTTTGGAATAACCATGGGTTTTAAAAAGATGGGCCCGGGGCACCTGGGTGGCTCAGTTGGTTAAGCGACTGCCTTCGGCTCAGGTCATGATCCTGGAGTCCCGGGTTCGAGTCCCACATCGGGCTCCCTGCTCGGCGGGGGGTCTGCTTCTCCCTCTGATCCTCTTCCCTGTCGTGCTCTCTCTCTCTGTCTCATTCTCTCTCTCAAATAAATAAACAAGATCTTTAAAAAAAAAAAAAAAAAGATGGGCCCTTTATTCTTTCTTCTTCTCAACTTTCTAAAAGCCTGCCTTGATCTAATGAGAGAGAGGTCAAATGTATATAGCCTTGTGTGGCACAAAATTTGCCAAAGCCATACCTGTAAGACAACTTAACGGGCTTTTCTTCATTCAAGGGGATGAATGCATGGGGAATGGAGAAGGTTGAAGGAAACATTATTTGAAGGGTAAGGGCTCGGGGCATTTAGAGGAGGCCTTAGTAGAATTCAAAATGGACATATTTTTGATATCTAAATATTATCAACCCTTAGTATGATACTTGCTCTTAACTGAAGGAAGGTGTTTTCTGGTCCCAAATTGTAAACGTTTATAGTCTTGCAGGTAATATGCCAGTTTACTGAGAAAAAATCTTAGTCAGTATGACACTCCATGGAAAATTCTTTACTTCTGCTGTTTCTCTTGGCTATCTCTCCTGAAAGGCTACAACAAATCAGTGTCCAGAGCCTGTCTGACCACTGAGTACATAATCAGATATAGTTCTCACCATCTGGGAGCCAAACTGTCTATGCCAGTGGGGTTGTGAGTCTTTTACACAGGGCTGACAGTTGCTGGAGTCACCTGTCATGTTGGAGCAGAATGCTATTACCATTTTCACTTGAGTAGTAGTTATACTATATCATGATTGGAATAGAGAGACAGGTACTTGGAAGGAGTGACTCAAGCGTTGGATCAGTCAATCTTAACTACTAATATGTTAAAGCTTTCTCATAGTGATGATCTGCTGATGGTTGAGGTTTCCAAATTTACTGACTCCTTTATCACCTTTAATTTGCTGGCATAATTTTTTTTTTTAAAGATTTTATTTACTTATTTGGCAGATAGAGACACAGCGAGATAGGGAACACAAGCAGGGGGAGTGGGAGAGGGAGAAGCAGGCTTCCCGCCGAGCAGGGAGCCCAATTCGGGGCTCTATCCCAGGACCCTGGGATCATGACCTGAGCCGAAGGCAGACGCTTAACGACTGAGCCACCCAGGCGCCCCGCTGGCATAAATTCTTGTTCTGTGCTGAGGCTACCTCATTGGAGCAGGGGGACTTTGAGCTTTGAAATGTTGGGTTTCACAGCAAACTCCTCAGTCAGTCCTGCCACCCTAGTTTCAGTTTCAGTCCTCAGCCAGAGTACTTCCAGCAAAATACCTAGTGGGAGAACCATGGGTAGGTCTTTCAAGGTGTTTGCTATTAGGGCTAACTACTAGAAAAAAAAACCTTCGAAAACTTTCTGTTAAATGTAGTTGTCTTTTAAAAAGTGGTATAATTAATGTTTTGACCATTTTTCATCTGGCAAAGAAAGGGTGACTCACTGCTGTGATTTTCATTAATACCAAGGGATAAAGATGTGGCAGACTTCAGGTTCTGATTTCCTGTTTTCTGCCAATTGTGGTTTCTATGGCTTCAGTAATAAATTACCATAAACATGGTGGCTTAAAACAACAGAAATTTATTATTGCACAAGTTAGAATGTATTATCTGGAGGCTAGAAGCCTGAAATCCAGGTGTTGATAAGGCCGCACTCCTTCTATAGGCTGTAGGGGAAAATTGGTTCTTTGCCTCTTCCAGTTTCTGCTGACCGTCAACATTCCTTGACTTGTGGCTGTGTCACCTCAGTCTCTGCCTCTGTGGTCACATTGCCTCCTCCTCTTTGGTCTGTTTCAAGTCTCCCCCTGCCTCTCTCTCTTTTTTTAAAGATTTATTTGTTTTTAGAGAGAGAATGAGCAAGGGGAGGGGCAGAGGGAAAGGGAGAGAATCCTTAAGCAGACTCCATGAGGGGCTCGATCCCACAACCCTGAGATCACGACCTGAGCCAAAATCAAGAGTCAGACGCTTAACCAGTGATACCACCCAGGCGACCCCTTTCTAGCTCTTATAAGGACGCTTGTCATTGGAGTTAGGCCCCACTTTGATAAGTTGATCTTGCCATCTCAACATCCTTAATTATACCTGCAGAGACCCCTCTTCCAGGTAAGGTTTATTCACAGGTTTCAGGGACTAGGACATGGACATATCTTTTGGGGGGCCGCCATTCAACAATACTGCACCATTGAAAAGGAGACACATGGACAATACACAATGGGTGGGAGGCAGCAGTATACAACATCCTTGCCTGGCCCTAGTCCATACATGGATGTGCTGAATGATTTTGATGGAATCACCTTGGGCAGCCTAGAGAGAAGTCTTTGGGTGATTCTAGATATCTGAGAATCAACTGAATGTACAGAAAATGTGACTTTCTTTGCATTTGGGCATTTATTCTTCCACTTAACATATCTGTTCAGGGCTCTTGTGTGCCAGGTGCTGCTCTAGGTGTTTTCTAGGTCTGTCAATAGCCTTTGTGGAATTTATAGTCTAGCTTTGCTAGGGATGACTTGAGATGTTCATATAGGTGATTCAGGAATGTGGGGTTTGGCTGATCAATGGTTGTGTGAAAGAAATTATGCTCTTTGTCTTATCTCCAAGCATTTAGGGTTTCCAGCATAAAGTTGAAATTATATAATTTGGGAGATTATATAAATTTTGAATTATATACCTTATATGTAAATTATTATTATTATTGGATTATATAAATTTTGGGAGGCTAAAGGACAAAATAGTGAAATGGATGGAATGGGGATATATTACAAACATCATCATCTCCCAACACGTTGGTCAGCATGATTTGTTGAAATCAAAAGTGTGAGCTGAGAAGTCCAAACACACAGCTGGTATGCAGCATAAAGCCCAGCTTCTAGGTGTCATCTGCCCTGGCATCTCGAGCCGGGTTTTGTGGGGAAGAGAGTTGTTCTGGGGCAAAGGCAGGTAGTTTTAGCAGTATTCTGAGACACGAGAGCAAGGTCAGCTCTTGGAGCCAGCGGCACTTGGTGGTGGTGACAGTTGCAGGCTATTTTGGGAACGGAGGAGGCTTTGTTTTGTAAGGCTTTCTCTGCACTCCCAGATTTAACTCTGGCACCGATCAACCATCAGCCACTTTTGTCTTTGATATAGAGAGAGCAATATTAGGTACAGTAGAGAGATCAGAGTTCCCTTTTATCATTTTATTGGTAAAATCAAGTCTTTTTCCTTGGAGATAGCTTATCATTGCCAAGGAAATGTGACATGCTGATTTTAGGAAGTTTTAAATTATTATGTGGCAATTTTCCTAATATCTCTCTGGACCAATAATTAAATAATATCTCCTTTTGTTAAGGAGCTTAGGAGAACTTGTTATTTTAGCAATGTTCTGTGTATCCTCAGGAATGAAAAATAGAAGGAAATGACATAAGCCACAGCAGAAGGAATAGGGTTACATGCAAAGAATATTCCCATTGATGTCATGAGTAACATCAGACACTTCTTTAGCATCCTTTGCCTATTCAAGGAAAGGAAAGACTCATCTATCTGGAAGGTTCATGATCGCTCTATGTAGAGGCATCATGTTGGAGTCCATGCCCCTGGACAAGGTTTTATAGATGGACGAATCTGCTCATCCACCATGCTTCAGTCGTGAATGAGTCAGCAGCACAGCTACAAATGGAGTGGGCAGAAGGGCATCTAAATTTAGTCGTCATTCACTGGAGAAGGTTTTCAGTGACTATTTGTCTCGCCTTCATGGCTTTAGTCATATTCCTTCTTCTGGAGACAGAAACAAAAAGAATGGAGAATGGTCACTCCAAGATATTTCATGAGCACAACTCTGTGGATTGTCTCCGAGGATGATTCTCTTTCAGCTTAACCATGGTACATACTATTTTATTCACAAAGCTCCTGAATTTAGGAACCTGCGGAATCCTGGACACTAGAGAGTCAATTTTTTGAAGTCAGACTTAATGAAAAGCTCTAAAATCTTTATAGTTCAAAGACATTTTTTTTAACCAAACTGCCTTCCTCCTATAAGATCCTGGAGGTGAGGGAGGGCAGTGATGGGTGAAGAGTTAGTACAATTTGTGCTCTTTCCTGGGGAAGCTGCTATTTGTTAAACTGGTGGCTTTGAAACAACAACAATGCCAGGGTTTTAGCTCCTTTAATCCTCACAAAATCCTATGAGGTAGGTTGTATTCTCATGCTATAGATGAGTGCACTGAGGGCGCCTGGGTGGCTCTTTGGTTAAGTGTCTGCCTTCAACTCAGGTCATGATCCCAGGATCCTGGGAGCAAACCCTGCATTGGGCTCCCCGCTCAGCGGGGAGTCTGCGTCTCCTTCTCCCTCTGCGTCTCCCCCTGGCTTATGTTCTCTCTCTTCTCTCTCAAATAAATAAATGAAATCTTAAAAAAAAAAAAAAAAAAGGATGAGTACACTGATCCTCAGTTTACATACTTCATTCCAGGTTTTACATATTGGCAGAGCTGGTATGCAATCCCGGGTTTGTCTGACTTCAAAGCTGATGTTTTTTTTGTTTTTTTAAAAAAGATTTTATTTATTTATTTGACAGAGAGACATCGAGAGAGGGAACACAAGCAAGGGGAGTGGGAGAGGGAGAAGCAGGCTTTCCACTGAGCAGGGAACCCGATGCGGGACTCGATCCCAGGACCCTGGGATCATGATCTGATCAGAAGGCAGACGCTTAACGACTGAGCCACCCAGGCGCCCCCAAAGTTGATGTTTTTAACAATATAGTGTCCTTCACTTTGTGGAGGGTATGAGGAATAATTTAACTCTTGACCTACTTTATTTTCTTTGAGATGATTCTTTGGAGACTGATGATCTGCCAAAGTACATTGCAGATTAGGCTAGTTTTTTGTTCTCAAACATCCTCACAATGTCTAAAAATACTGAAAATACTATATCAAGAATTTGAGATTCATAGACAAAAATATAAAACTGAAAAGGAAAAGAACTGAAGTGGTGATAGGGTGAAAGAGATTAAGAAAAGGAAGGGAGAGAAGTAAGAGGGACGGAAAGAGAAATTTTCTCCCGTTTGATACCTGGACTCACTGGGCTTATTTTAGGCTCTCTGGGATTTGGCTGCTCTCATCTTCAAAGGACAAAGAATGATCTTGAAAACCTTGGCTCCCAAAGGTCTGCCTGGTGGGGGCGTGGCCATTGGAGCTAAAGTTTTTAGACTGTTGAGCCAAAGCAGTTTTGTAACCGAGCAGGAAGCAGTTGACCCAGCTGCTTAACACAGGTTAAGATGGCACATTTGATCTTCATGATACAGGAGTTTGTTATTACATGGGCAAAGCACTTTCTTCTCCTTAGACTTTAGTACCTTTTTAAAAAGTATTCCGTTCCATCCTTTCACTAAAAAGTCTTTATTAACAGTTTTTAGCAAGGTACTCTGCAATGAGTTGGCCAAATCTTACCTATGGGGATTGCACACTGGCAGACATGCAATATATCTGAAATTTAGTGATAATAATAGTTATGAAATATTTTACATGGTAAAGAAATAGAGTAAGTGAGGAATGCTTGTAGAAATTGATAAACCTGAGAGAACATCATAGAAGAAATGTAAGTTTTGGAGCTGCTTGTTGAAAAAGAGACCATTATGAATTTTGGCTATAAGAATCATCTGGCTTCCAAAGGTCAAGTTAGAGGAATATATTATATTGCAAATTAAATCTAGGCTGATATGTTAGCTAATCTCAGTAATTGTAAAAAGAGTATCAAATGGTTTGAGAAAAATGAACAAAGATGCTTTTTGTAACCAGGGTTACCTAATTAAATTTTCATCCAAATTGAATCAGTCTTTGTTCATGCATGCCCCTGCTTCTAGGCAGAACTGACGTGAGGTTTATCTCTGCAGGAAGTTCCTGTAAGTTCTCTGACTAATATATGTACTCCTTAAGCCCTATATATATATATATATATATATATATATATATATATATAAATTTGGAAAAGGGAAGAGTATTTTAATAGCCTGTGCAGACAATTGTGGATACTTTTCTTGAATATTATACTAAAAGTCCAACAAGTAGGAGTTTCTTAAATATTAGTTGCAGTGCAGAATCTGAAACATGTCAGTGGATTTTTCTTACTTTGTGACATCAAAATTGAGTGGTCTAACTTATACTTTGAATGAATCTTTTACCCATGCATGATTATCTATACCATGTATTTCATTAGTACTTGGAAAATAAGGGTTCATTGAGTTATGCAGATTTTCTAAATGTTAATGCATTTACTTAAAAATTTGTGGATAGCCC
>NC_138374.1:113670975-113680514 GCF_054177405.1 Leptonychotes weddellii
GTTGGTTGTCTTTTGGTTTTGTTGACTGTTTCCTTTGCTGTGCAAAAGCTGTGTATCTTGATGAAGTCCCAATAGTTCATTTTCGCCCTTGCTTCCCTTGCCTTTGGAGATGTGTCTAGCAAGAAGTTGCTGCAACCGAGGTCAAAGAGGTTGCTGCCTGTGATCTCCTCAAGGAATTTGATGGATTCCTGTCTCACATTTAGGTCTTTCAACCAAATTTGGAGTCTATTTTTGTGTATGGTGTAAGGAAATGGTCCAGTTTCATTCTTTTACATGTGGCTGTCCAATTTTCCCAACACCATTTGTTGAAGAGATTGTCTTTTTTCCATTGTATATTCTTTTGTCCTTTGTTGAAGATTAGTTGACCATAGAGTTGAGGGTCCATTTCTGGGTTCGCTATTCTGTTCCATTGATCTTTGTGTCTGTTTTTGTGTCAGTACCGTACTGTCTTGATGATTACAGCTTTGGTAATAGAACTTGAAGTCCGGAATTGTGATGCCACCAGCTTTGGTTTTCTTTTTCAACATTCCTTTGGTTATTCGGAGTCTTTTTTGGTTCCATACAAATTTTAGGATTATTTGTTCCAGTTCTGTGAAAAAAGGTGAAGGTATTTTGGTAGGGATTGCATTGAATGTGTAGATTGCTCTAGGTAGCATAGACATTTTAACAATATTTGTTCTTCCAATCCATGAGCATGGAACGTTTTTCCATTTCTTTGTGTCCTCCTCTATTTCTTTCATGGGTATTCTATAGTTTTCTGAATATAGATCCTTTGCCTCTTTGGTTAGGTTTATTCCTAGGTATCTTACGGTTTTGGGTGCAATTGTAAATGGGATCGACTCCTTAATTTCTCTTTCTTCTGTCTCATTGTTGGTATATAGAAATGCAACTGATTTCTGTGAATTGATCATGTCATTATTTTATATAAGAGGGAGTGCCCCGCCCCAGCCCCTTTTCAGTGGCACAGATGTTGGACAGTTGCTGCCTAAAGGGAGGAGCTTTTTGGAGTTCCTCTATAATGTTTTAAAGCAAAACAAAAGCTACATTCCCTTGGAAGTTTTAACTGCACGTGACCTACTCAGCTGCTCTAGATTATATAGCTTCAAGTCAGTATATTTTCCTACGTATGGAAGTGAACATTAGAGGTAGATTATTTTTTTAAAGTATATCATACCTGAAACCAATATTTTTTTATACCAATCTTATGGAGTAGTAAGTGGGAACGAACAATAGACAGGGACCTAGGATGCCAGAGTTCTAGTTACAGCTCTAATGTGTTTTATGGCCTTGAGCGAGGCACCTAACCTTTCTATGTTTATTTCCTCGTCTGTTAAATGGTGATAGTGATATCTATTATATTTACCTCAAAGGATTGTTGGGAAACTAAAATGGTGTAACATGTAAAAGGTCTTTGAAGTGTATAGCATTGTACAAATACTATAATACAAAACTAATGTCCAGTTTGGTCTTTATGTTCTTAAAATTGTTTTCAATTTTAAGTGTGTTCCTTTAATGGATCTGCCATCACACAGTATTTAAAATGATGATTTAACCCTGGTAAAACTACTAGTATGTGTATAAATGTCATTGCTCTTCTAAATAAAGAGTAAATTTGATGAATACCCAACTTGATGACTCAACTGTTATTTGCAGTTTTATTTATGATGTGTTTAGAATCTAAGGAAAATATCCTGTCAGATTTAAATGGGCCTTGAGTAATGCTGGCTCTCTGGTTTCTGCAGGAGTTGATCTAGAGCAGTCACGAAAAGAAGAGGAACAACAGATGTTACAGGATGCCCGCCAGTGGCTCAACAGCGGGAAACTAGAGGATGTAAGGCAGCCTCGCTCAGGGGCCACAGCCCTCCATGTGGCTGCTGCCAAGGGCTACTCTGAGGTCCTCAGGTATTGTCCGTTTACATCAGTCAGGAGTTTGGTAGACTGGGAGAAGATGAGCTGGGTTTTGGAAGCAGGGGATGAATTAGATTATCAGCTATGATGTGTTTCTTTCTTTATTGTTTTCCTCTCTGATCATTCAGTCTTTTCTTCTCTTTTGCTGATATTAATCCATAGATGGTCTCCCACCCTCCTATGGTCACGTGAGTTTCTCACTGACATGTATGATAGGAAACAGTTGAGGTACACTAGCCTAGAAGATGACCTTACATGATCTCTTCCAGTGCTGTGATTTATCATTACTATCCCTACAATCTTCTCCTCTGGTGATGTGTAATACAGGACAGACTGGTGATCATTTTGGTCCTTTTTGGACATAGAAAATTTCTTTGGGCTCTTTAGATTAAGGGTACAGATCTTGAGTGTGCAGTGTCCAGTTAGAGTAAGAGAGTTAAACTGATACGAGGGATTTGGATTCTACTGCTCTACCTGTTCCATTTTTTCTTACATCCATACATGCTTTAGGTAGCTTCTGGTGCTTACTGTTGACAGGCTTTCCCAAATACATGGGCAGCTAATAGATTTGTGTGCATAGTTGTTGCCAGACTCTTCCAGTGCTTCATACTCCACCGAATATGGGGTATCTAATAGGTGTGGCAGTATGTTAGTATACTGTTTCTGCCTGAGAGTGGCATTCATATTCTGCTCACTTCTTAGAAGGTGTCTGGAGGCCCATGATATGGGTAACCTCAATCAGGCCAGTGCAGTTTGGGACCTCAGGAGTCATACCTTTCTTCCTCCATGCACACAGATTATAGCTTTGTAGTTAGCAAGAAGTCCCTGCAAATACTTCACAGAGTTGGAAGTTTGAGAGTCTACAGTAAACATATGGGATCCTGGAAAGATCAACTAGAAAGTTCGTAAGTCAAGTGCCCTGAAGAGTATTGAGTGAGTGAGTGAGTTCTTTTTCTCTTTCTTTCTTTCTTTCTTTTTCTTTCTTTCTTCCTTCCTTCCTTCTTTTTCTTTCTTTCATATTCAGTTAGCCACCATACAGTACATCATTAGTTTCAGATGTAGTGTTCAGTGATTCATTAGTTGGGTATAACACCCAGTGCTAATCACAACACGTGCCTTCCTTAATCCCCATCACCTGGCTATCCCATTTCCCCCCACCCCAAAACCCTCAGTTTGTTTCCTGGAGTCCAGAGTCTCTCATGGTTAGTCCCTCTCTGATTCCCCCACTTCAGTTTTCCCTTCCTTCCCCTATTGTCCTCCGTGCTATTGCTTACGTTCCACATATGAGTGAAACCATATGATAATTGTCTTTCTCTGCTTGACTTATTTCACTTAGCATAATCCCCTCCAGTTCCATCCATGTCTATGCAAATGGTGGGTATTCATCCTTTCTGATGGCTGAGTAATATTCCATTGTATATATGAACCACATCTTCTTTATCCATTCATCTGTTGAAGGGCATCTCGGCCCTTCCACAGTTTGGCTATTGTGGACATTGCTGCTATGAACATTGGGTGAAAATGTTCAACATCGTTAGCCATCAGGGAAATTCAAATCAAAACCACACTGAGATACCACCTTACACCAGTTAGAATGGCAAAAATTAACACAGCAGGAAACAACAAGTGTTGGCGAGGATGTGGAGAAACGGGACCCTCTTACACTGTTGATGGGAGTTCTCATTTTAGATGTTCTTTCCTACCTGCACTAGGAAATGGAAAACACACCTTGTAACAGGTTGTGTGGTTTGGCAAATTTAATCAGGCTTTGGTGAATCTCAAAGGGATACACCTTTCTAAATATCCCTCTTGTGTGGTGTCACATGGATGTACCTAGGAAATACACTCTGACCTTTCAGAGCGGGTTGATAACTGCTCTCTGTGATAGGTTCTCAGTGTAGGAACCGTGAAGCCCAAGCTGTGCCTTAGAGGACAGAAGTAATCACAGTTTCCCGGTGGTTCAGGGCCAAAGTGAATATCAATTAGGTGATAGTTTATTTGGCAGAAAACTGTAATATAGAGGGTGTAAGTGTCTTGTTTGGGGTTTTCTTCTTAGACTTTTAATCCAGGCTGGCTATGAACTCAATGTTCAGGATTATGATGGCTGGACTCCCCTCCATGCTGCTGCACACTGGGGAGTGAAGGAGGCTTGCTCCATCCTGGCAGAAGCACTCTGTGACATGGATATCAGGAACAAACTGGTTAGTATGCCTGACCCTCTAAAAGGGCAGTGAAATTGGTATCTGGGTCTCTAGAACAAAAGGCTTAAAGTCTCAGTTAAATGGCCAGGCTTACTGTCTGGGGAAATATACATCACAGGTAGCTATGGCTCTGTTCCCTGCATCCTCCCCCTTCCCCCCTGCCCCATTATCAACACAGAGATGTTTGCTATGTAAAATAAAACTCTACTGATCAGCATTCTGATTCTATTTATGTTGAAGCCCCTAAAATAAATAGGAAAAAAAGATATTTGCCCTTGGGAAAAATGAGCATTGGGAAATCCTAAGGTTGCTCTCTCTGGTGAAGTACGAAAGATTTTATTTTACTTTATTTTTAATTCAAAGACTTTTGATAGCTGAATTCTACTCTCATCCAGTCATTAAAAAAAACATTGTAATGACAAAGATCCTTGAGTCTGGCTGAAAATAGTTATTCATCCTCACTTCAAGCAACTTCAGAGGCCCTAGAACTCCTATCCCTACACCTAGTGATTTTTTTTTAGGAATCCAGAGACATGGCTTTTTATTTAGTAGATGTTCTTATCTGCTTCACATCTCTCCTGAACCCAGCTTTCATCCCCAGTTTATGGGTTATGGTCCTGAACTGTGCTGATGTTTCCTAAAAGAGATACCCTTCTCTCACTTGAAGGGAGATAACTGCTGTGACTTAATCTTTAGTGCACATGTGCCCTGGACCCCGTTCTGAGGCTTTTAAAAGCCCCTTATTGAATTTATTATAGAAATTAAGACCCTTTTAGAACAGGTACAAGTAGAGATTTCAATTGATTATATGCCAAGAGGCAGTAAGCATTAGAGATAATGTGGTGATTTCCTCAATACTGTTTTATTAAATATAAAAACATGTATTTAAAGGACTTGATGTGTTTTGCTTTGTTTTAGAGGAAGAGAGTGTGAGTGGGTAAGGGCGGAGGTAGTACAGAATCTTAAGTAGGTTCCACGCACAGAGCCTGATATGGGGCTCAATCTCACAACGCTGAGATCATGACTTGAGCCAAAATCAAGAGTCAGACGCTTAACCAACTGAGCTACCCAGGTTCCCCAACAGACATGCTGTTTCTTGTTACGTTTTCTCTGTGATAGATGAAGGCAGTATTATAATGTAGAGTAGATAGGTTAGGGAAGCAGCTCTCACTGGAACAAAGGCATAAAATGAGTATTGAATAGTTCTCTGATGAAGTCACAAAATCACTACTTCTATTTTCTTTTGATCATGGTACCCCCTTTTCTCTGCCAGGGCCAGACACCATTTGATGTGGCTGATGAGGGTCTTGTGGAGCACTTGGAGATGCTCCAGAAGAAGCAGAATGTGGTAAGTCTTTGGTTAATGCTTTTAAAAGCTTTTATAACAGTGCGGGTATCTCATCCCTTGTTTTAGTTATGTCTCCTGAGAGCTGAAATGGACATATCTACATTCCAGAGATGATAATTGTTCACTTCAGGGACTAGCAGCAGTCTGTTAGAAAATATCCCAGACACCATTGTTGTTAAAGTTTACTCATTATAAGATAGCCTTCAAGCAGCTGAAAGTCAAAAATGATGAGAACAACAAAGTAATTATTACCCTTGAGTTCTAGGAAATGAATGTGGTATATTCAAATCAGAGTTTTTTCCAAATAGGGAGTACCAGGGTAGAGGACATCTCATAACTTTTTTCTCCTCTTATTGACTGAAAGGGCATGTTTATTTAAAGTAAATTCATTACAGGGAGGAATATATTTCTTTCTTACGAAGCAAACAAGGCCACAAAACTAAACCTGTCTTTTGGTATTGGACAGTACTTGGCCAGTGATTCATACTTACTCAGGATTCATCAGATATCCAGAATTCAATCCTCCTCTCCCTTCTCTTTTTTTTCCTTTTTTAAGATTTTATTTATTTATTTATTTGAGAGAGAGAGAGAATGAGAGACAGAGAGCACGAGAGGGAAGAGGGCAGAGGGGGAAGCAGACCCCCCGCTGAGCAGGGAGCCCGATGCGGGACTCGATCCCGGGACTCCAGGATCATGACCCGAGCCGAAGGCAGTCTTCTAACCAACTGAGCCACCCAGGTGCCCCAATCCTCCTCTCCCTTCTCATTTTAAATCTTTTATTGTTGGCTTGCACGTACCATTCTCTTGCTTGGTGCTATGTAGGAGAACTACCTAAGTATTGTACCCATGTACAGACTGCAGAAGGAAAAACCCACCCAATATCCAGGTAAACAGTGAATAATTCACTTTTTCTATCTGTAAGTGGGATGATTAATTTGGACAAGGAGAATAAAGATCAGCTACTGATGATCAGGGCTGATGTCTGAATAGAGTGGGACAGAAAAAAATCACTAGCTTTCCTTTGTGTTTTTCTTTGCATGAATTGTGGCTCAGGGCATGTGAACTCAAGTTTAGACAAAGGAGAGAAACTTAGAGCAGTTCTGAAAAAAATAACAATGGAGTTCACTGGTGGGACAGATCAACCGGATCTCACCTCACGCATGTTCAGCACCACGTCTGGACTGGTAGAGTGAAGATCCCCGTTACTTCAAGGCTTAGTGGAACAATTGCCTATATAAAGCTCAGACAAACACAACTTAACAGTTCATCTTGTTTTCTTTGGTGAGCTGTGGAATCTAGGCTAAAACTTGGGACTCATCACACAGAGTACTGGGGTTATTATCTAACAGCATTGGCCTTCCTAAGATGTATGCTTTGTTTAGTTAGGTTTTTGTTGTGTTTTAAACTTGTCATTCTGAAATAATTTTTAGACCCATGAAGAAGTTGCGAAAATAATAGAGAGTTTCTATGTATCCCTTACCCAGCATGGTTTGGTTTTTGAACATAAATAATATTTTCACTAAATAACATTTCTGCACTGGGAATGGTGCTTATCTTTGCTCCCTGCATAACTTTTGGGTCCAGGAATATAAACTCATTTTGTCTAGAGCATGTATCTAAATACCAGACAATTTATTCTAAGGACTTATTTCCCCTTTGGTACCTGTTTTTTTCTTGAGAACTATTGCTAACCTAATTCGATATGTGGCCATAAACATTTTTTTCAAAGTTCCTTCCCTTTTTTTTTAATCCATCAGAAGCCAGGCTTTTTTTTTTTTTTTTTTCTTTTTTAAGTTTACTTATTTTTTTTTAGTAATCTCTCAACACCCAACGTGGGGCTTGAAGTCACAACCCCCCACATCAAGAGTCACATGGTCTTCTGAATGAGCCAGCCGGCCTGCACTAGAAGCCAGGGTTTTTTGAAGATTGGGTTTGGATATTTGATATGAGCAGTTTTATTGAAGCTCTAACACCATGGTTTTTCTTTTACCTTGGATGAGGATTTTTCTTTGTCATTATCTTGTAAGGAGACCCAACTGATGCATTTCTCTTTTTCTCAGTTCTTTCTTCCCCTTTTGGTATTGGTCTTGTTTTCTTCAGAATGACAGTACCATTTTGAGTTCTTCTCATCACTGCTGATTTTTACCAATAGTCAACTTCTTCCCTTTCCTCTCTGTTTTTTCAATTTCCAGCTTCGAAGTGAAAAAGAGACACGGAATAAGCTCATTGAGTCAGACCTGAACAGCAAGTTGCAGAGTGGACTTTTTAAGAAGTAAGACGTTCAGGACTTGAGGAATGGGATGAGCTCTGCTGTGTTTGGCTGCATATGTGTGTATGACATAGCTTGAGAATTTATACAGGAAAGAAACTGTGTTTGATTTAAGCCAAATGATCTTTAAACATGTGGTATGTTTGAGGGACAAAGAGGTGGCATTGATATATGGGGGAGACACTGAGGGTGGGTGAATGTGTTTTTTTTTTTAATTTATTTTTAAGATTTTATTTATTTATTTGAGAGAGAGTGTGTGAGCATGAGCAGGGGGAGGGGCAGAAGAGGAGGGAGAAGCAGACTCCCTGATGAGCAGGGAGCCTGATGCAGGGGACGGGGGGCTCAATCCCAGGACCCTGGTTTCAGGACCTGAGCCAAAGGCTGATGCTCAACCAACTGAGCCACCCAGCTGCCCCGGGTGAATGTGTTTTAAATTTAGAAATTAACTGAGACAGTGTACAACATTTTTCCCCCAGCTTATGGGTTCCTAGTCCTAGTTACATCCCTGACTCTAAGTTCTGTGAACTCAGGGACCATGTGTGTTTTGTTTACCACTGTACCAGGGCCTAGCATGATTCCTGGCAGGTAATAAACATTCAGTAAACATTTGTTAAATGACTTTTTAAAAATATTTACCTGCTTTATCACTGTCAAGATTCATAGCCCTCCTTTTTCCTGTGTGTTAAATAGGCTAGATCCACTTAAGTCATACTCTAAAGTGAAATACTGAACCTTAGTCTGCAAAAACCCAAGGATTCAGAAGAATGTAAAGAAGGATTTGAAGTATTTCTGTTATTGCTTCTACACAGAGGTTTATAGACTTGTTCTCCTTATGCTTGATTGTCAGTGAACTTAAATAGTTTGCCGTTTCTGAGTTACACTCAAATTGTCATCTTTAATTTAGCAAAGAGAAGATGCTTTATGAAGAAGAGGTACCCAAGTCCCAAGAAATGGAGGAAGAAAGCAAAGAGTCTAGCAGCTCCAGCTCAGAGGAGGAGGAAGGTGAAGATGAAGCTTCTGAGTCAGAAACTGAGAAGGAAGGAGGTAATGTAAAGATATTCATAGTAAAGATCCTCTGTTTCCATAATGCAAGGAGATCACTGCTTGTCAGAGCTAGGAGGCCTCAGAGGGCTCCAAAAAGAGCTTTAAGTTCTTTAAGTTTAGTTTTCAAAGATAAGATACCAAATTTTGAGTGAAAACTTGGTTGTAAAAGCTATGAGCTAGGTTAGAATATGTGTATTGGTTTCTATGTAGCCATATGATAAGGCGCACAAAAAAATTCCTTTAAAAAAAAAGATTGATTGATTGATTGATTGATTGATTTAGAGTGCCCATGCATGGGCCTGCAAGCAGGCGGGGAGGGGGAGAGGGAGAGAATCTCAAGCTGACTCCGCACTGAGCATGGAGCTCTACTGGCGGCTTGATCCCACAACCCTGAGATCATGACCTGAGTGGAAATCAAGAGTCAGACACTCAACCAACTAAGCCACCCAGGAGCCACCCAGGAGCCCGCCAGAAATTCTTGTGTAAAGGAGCCAACTGTCTGACCTCAGTTTGGTAGGGTGTAGAGACCAGATTCCAAAATTCAGTATGCTAAGAGACTGAGGAGGTGAGATCTTTCAGAGTCATATTTGGTTAAGTATCTTTAACTAGCTGATGAAAATTTGCATTTAGTTCTCAGGTTCATCTGATTCCCTAAACAAAATCCCAAGATCTTTTCATTTTCCTTCTGATTATATGAAGCTCCTTCAATTCCTGAGGTGGGGATTGAAGAAGGAACAAAATCATATTTACCTTTATGACTGTTATTAAT
>NC_138374.1:113680614-113700373 GCF_054177405.1 Leptonychotes weddellii
TTATTAATATTATATATACTTCATATGACACTTCTTAAGTTTATTATATGGCAAGACAGGAAACCCAATAGTGAGAGTGAGGTGCTGGACATGGTCAGATCCACAAGCTGTAGAAGCAGCCATAGGTTTTGATATACAGTCTGGCAAACACTGAGAAAAGACATACTGGGTTTTACTAAGTAGTGGTTCACCTGCAACAGAATAGCTCTCATGGATAATTGGAAGTTAATGATAACTAAGATTTTTACAGTACATGTGTCCTATCCTCACTGGCTTGTATTAGTAGTATTAGTATTAGCTCACTGAATGTCACCAAAGGAAATTAGAGACCATTGATTGTGTAGAGAAGATAGGCACCAACTAAGTTTATAGCATAGGAGATGATCTTTTACTCATGGAGCCTTGAATTTCTGTTATGAAGCAGGCACAGCTTGCTCTGGAAATGCTAGTGTAATACCTATCAAAATTTATAAATGTTCATCTTTTTTATGTTTTTATTATTTATTAAGGAGTTACGTGTCTTAAGCTTTCAAGTATTTCTATTTGGTCTTGCTCTGTGCTAGATCACTTTGTTAACTACCAAGGTATTAGAAAAATGGGAGGGAGCTACCTGAACTACTATAATTGCTTCGTGATATGTACCCATGCCTCAGGTCTTTGGTCCCTGCAACCCATCTCTACATTGCTGTTGGAGTAAAACACCCACAGCACCCTTAGGTTATACTACACCTCTGTCCAGAAGCCATCTATGACCACCTTCCCCACTCCCATCTTTGCCTGTAGAATAAATCCCAAGTCCTGTAACCTGACCTTCAAGATCTTTAATAATATATCTCTAGCTGACCTTTCCAGTGCTATCCATAGGCAGTGTCATCTACTAGCCAAGCTGCATTGCTTGGTTTCCCCAAACATGCCCTGAGCTTTCCTACCCCTGAACATTTATTTGCACCTTAAAATTCATTTCTGACCATCAAATGCTTATTGAGTGATTTCTGTTTTAAGCTATAGGATTTACCAGGATGAAGAAGCCTTTCTTTAGGTTTTCCTGTATAAAAAAAGTGAAAAGCAGTGGACCACTTCACTGTTCCCCCACCCCATGATAATTGCTCCCGTGTCTGTATCCCTCTAGCACTTCATACTTATCTCTGTTGTAACACTCACCATTTCAGCTGAGAACTCTAGGTTTATCATTTACTCCTAGATCTCTGCATGATGCCCGACACAGGACAAGCATTCACATTCATTAAATGCTTTTTGTTGGATACATCTAGGACATACAGGGGAATAGGAAGGCATATACATGAATAAAATACATGCCACATGAGAGAGATAAATGTTGTCAATGGTATTCACTAGTAAGAAAGATTATATTTAGTTTGCGGGATTATAACAACACTTTACATTTGGGTAGTGCTTTTTACTCTACAATGTACTTACAACCACACCCTGAGGGATGTATTATCACCACATTTTAGAGTGGGAAATTGACCCTGTAAGGGGTAAGGCAAACTGGGTCTCATAGCTGGCAAGTGGTGTGCCTGAGATCCTGACTTTGATCTGAGACTCCTCAGAGTAGCAGGGGCAAAGTGAAATGTGGAAATTATCTGCCTAAAAGGTGGAAGCTAAAGGTGTGGAAAAGGACAAGATTTCCCAAGGGAAAGATTGTAGAGAAAAGATGTACAAAAAAGAATCGTGGGGCATGCTCTGTTTAGGAGGTAAAAAGAGGCAAAGAAGGTATGGTCAGGGAGGTTGAGGAAAACCAGGATATGTGTTTCTGCATCAGAAAAGCCAGGGTAGGGGCTGCCTGTGTGGCTCAGTCGGTTAAGCGTCTGCCTTCAGTTCAGGTCATGATCCCAGGGTCCTGGGATCGAGCCCCATGTCAGGCTCCTTGCTTAGCAGGGAGCCTGCTTCTCCTCCTCCCTCCACCTGCCTCTCCCTCTGCCTTCCGTTCCCCCTGCTTGTGCATGCTCTCTCTCTCTGTCAAATACATAAAATCCTAAAAAGAAAGAAAGAAAAGCCAGGGTAGGAGTGGGAAGGGAGAGGTCAAGAAAGAGACAGCATTTAGGGAGTCTGGTAATCTCAGCAGTTTCTGTAGCCTGATGTAGGCAGAAGCTAGATGGTTCCAGCACGCTTCCCTGCTCCTTTCTGCCCGTTGAAGTTTTACTCATATTTCAAAGCCCAGCTTAAGTCAGCTTCCTTTATGAAGCCTATCATCACAGATACAAGCTTTCTCCCCTCCTCTGACTGGTAGCTATTTGTTTGAACCTCTTTTATATTACTTACATTACCTAGTAGTAGCGTTATTTCTGTTTGTTTCTCATCTCCTCTCTTCTTCCCCTACCAGCAAGTTTCAGAAGCACTGAAATGTATTGTGTGTCTTGTTTCTCTTTCTGTCTTCCATAATGCCTAGCACTGGGCCTTCTATATGGTAGGTCCCTATAAATATACATTATATATAAATGTTTATTGGAAAAATATGGGGAACTGGATTATGTCTAAACCTTTCCAAGTGATGCCCGACACATTATGTATGTACTGAACAAGTATTTGTTGAATGCATTTATCCTGTTTTTAAAGATTCACAGATACAACCTCATAAAATGACGGTTTTCATATGTCTTACATATAAATGTAGTTGTAAAGAATACTAATTCTCTTTTGGGGTGAATGTAAGCAGTTTGATTTGGATTTCTATTTTCCCCTTTCTTTTATTTATTTGACTTAAACATTTGGTATATTAGTTATCTATTGCTAAATAACAAGCCATCCTCAAATTTAGTGGTGCTTAAAGCAACTATTTATATAAACCCAATTCTATGGGTTGGCAATTTGGGAAGGGCTTCACTGGGATGGCTTTTCTTTCCTCCGTGTGGTAATACTGGGCTTACTCATGTGTTGGTGGTCAGTTGGTAAGTCAGCTGGGGGCTGGCTAGTCCCAGATGGCCTTACTCACCTTTCTGGTAGTTGGTTAGGATGTTTGAGGCAAGTGGGCCGTGTTCATCAAGCGGACTCTCCCCTGCTTCTTCACACGGCGGCTGGATTCCACAAGACGAGAGGGCAAGGTTCAGTGCACAAGCACTTTCCAAGCCTCTCCTTGTGTCACTTTACTAATATCCCAGTGGCCATAGAGAGTCACATTGCCAAGCCCAGAGTCAATCTGAGAGGCCACTACACAGGGGTATAGATTCATTGGGAGTTCTTACTATAATGATCTGTCACATTTGGGTAGTAAGGTATACTTCTTGGGGTTAGAGATATTCAGATAATATTGAAAGAATGCCTTGAATATTCATAATAACCACAAGAAATAACATTAATAATAAATTACTCTTTACTAGGGACTTATTATGGCCAGACATTGAACGATGCAATTTAAAAACATTATCTCTAGACTTTATAGCAACTCATAGGTAAGAATTAAAATTCCTGATTAATCAGTGAGAAAAGAGAGGTTCATATATGTTAAGTAAATTTGCCCAGTGTCACACAGCTAAAACGTGGCATAAATTTGTCATGTAATTCATAGGTGGATTACTCGGGGGCCCTGTTTCCAGAGTACATAGATCAGAAGGCCCCACCACACCTACTAGGTGCAGGCACTGACGTAGCAGTGAACGAGACAGACGGGGTTTCCACTTGATGGCCCTATAACATGGACTACTGTTATTTATTAAGAGGGTTTACCTACTACACTTCTGTAGTTTAACTCGCAATATCCTCTGTAATCCTTTCTACCTTTATTTCCTATTGTAATCCCAAGAATATTCATTACTTTAATTAGGCCTGCTTAAATTAGTCCTGCTTAGACTTAAATTTACTGACCAACAGATGTGTATATTTTGATTTCTGATTCATTACTCATACCCTTTCTTCCTCCTGCCAGTCGGTATTTGTCTTCCAATTTTCTCTATGGCATCTTTCCTTGTTGTTTCCTCCCTCAGAGGATTTACTCTGAACTCATAAAGCCCCGTTGATCCAACTCACCCAATTTAGCACCTAACTTATATATGATCTTCTATTGTTACTATTATCATTATGCATCTTATCTCATGTCTTGATTATAATTACCTAGAAAGCAAGATCTATCTGGTTTTTCCTGCCCAATCTCCCAAAACAGAGTAGATTCTTATTACGTACTTACTGACAAATTTTATATATGATACATAATGTGGAGAAAGTTTTCAGTTATATATCTGGGAATTGGAACCTACCAAGAAAGGAATTTTACCATTGAGTTTATTTCCTTTTGGCAACTTTGCTAGAGATTTCATTTTAGTTTGAGTCCAAGCATTACATGGCCCTAATAATCTGTTTTGATATGGGTAAACCTTTTCTGTTAGCAGAAAAGTACATGCATACACACAGATAAGGTTTTCATAGTTGCACTTGTTGCTTCTCTTGTCTTAAATAATAGATAAAAAGCCAGAAGCCATTGTCAACCATTCCAACTCTGAAAGCAAGAGTATTATCACGGAACAGATACCACCACCGGCTCAGAATACCTTCTCTGCCTCTTCAGCTAGGAGAGTGAGTATTTTGGAACTAATTTGAATATTATATTTCTCCTACTATGGTTACATACAGTTTGAAAGGCCTTAAAGATACATTTTTGCAAGATAATACAGATACATCTTGCCTGTCCTAGTCAGCTTAGGCTGCCATAACAAAATACCACCAACCAGGTGGCTTTAAACAACAGAAATTTATTTCTCCCAATTCCGGAGGCTGGGCTATCCAAGATCACGGGACTAACTGTGTCACACGGGGCTAGCTGAGTCAGTTCCTAGTGAGGAATCTCTTCCTAGTTTGCAGACAGCCACCTTACCGCCAAATATTATAGTCACAATGGGGATTAGAACTTCAAGGTATGGATGGGGGCGAGGGTGTGCACAAACATTGCTTTTATAACATTGCCTGCAAAAACTATAAATCCATCACCAAACAAATTTGGGTACAATGTGTTTAGATAACATAGGATATAGTGATCTGGGACCAAAGAATTTTGTCCATTGCTTATTTTCTTCGTATCTACGGCTAAGTAGGTAAGTATATATAAAGCTCAGACTGGGTTAGGAAGATAGCTAGCATTCAGTATTTTTTTTTTTTAAAGATTTTATTTATTTATTTGACAGAGAGAGAGACAGCGAGAGAGGGAACACCAACAGGGGGAATGGGAGAGGGAGAAGCAGGCTTCCTGCAGAGCAGGGAGCCCAATGGGGGGCTCGATCCCAGGACCCTGGGATCATGACCTGAGCTGAAGGCAGACATTTAACGACTGAGCCACCCAGGCGCCCCTAGCATTCAGTATTAATTGATTTGATGACTTATGTCCTTTTTTTTTTACATCTTGTTTAAAATTTTACTTTTATAAGTAAAGTCTTGGTAGTACTCATAATGAGTAGAGAGCAGAGGTAGAAAGAACTTGCTGAGGTACCAGAGACACCTCCTCCTGCAGTTTGGCCCAGGCTTCTGAGAAGCTATAGGCTTCTAGTCAGTGAGACAGAGTTGAATAATGACCTTGCTCTACAAAGGATACAATTAGTTTTGAGATTAAGAATTGATAATGAATTCTTGGGAAGAAAGCTGTTGAAAAAACTCCATGGTTTTATAGATACTAACTTACTGATCTTCTTAGTGCCTCATGAATTAAAAAGACAGGATTATGGTATCATTGTGGAGATGAGGAAACAAAGCCCTGGCTGCTTATTTATTCCTATGAGCATCACTTTGAATCTGTAGAGATGTCTCAGATAGGACACAGACCTCACTCCTCACTCCGGCATTTAGCTGTACCTCACATACTCCCACTGCTTCTAGGTGTGACTGGACTTCTTGCTTTCTTTTAATTTCTTTTATTTTATTTTTTTGTTTTATTTTTGAAAGAGAGTGTGTGTGTGACTCTCAGAGTCAGGGTGGCTTATAAAGAGCTGACATGATTGAGCCTCTACAGCTGGAAGGAGTACATAAATATATATATTCAGATGACTAATTAAAAGAGAAAATCTGAGTGTGAGCTGGAGATGAGTGATTTAGTGTTTATTGCATTTTCACTATACCAGGCAGTAAAGGTGGCCTGATACCTGGAGTAAGACCAAAGCCATCTTGCAGAGGTCCCCCAGATCCCAGGAATGGACTGTTGACTGCAGTTCTAAAGACCAGTTACTTCAGACTGGTGTTTGTTGGTTAACACTAGTCTATGATGTTTTCTGTGGTTTATGGCAGTTATGTAAGTTATGTAAGCTTTCCAGAAAGCTTTCTTTTCTGAGGTTAAAATGTTTTTCTTTTTTTAATGAAATGATAGTGTTGAAAATGGTAAGCAAGTTTTTGAAAGATGTTCTTCCGGCAAAATCTAAAAGATGGCAACTCTATGACTTCTACCATTTTTCTTCTTTTTTAATTTTGCTGCTCGGTGAAATCTGAAACACTTGGAACTGCTGCTCAAGATCAAATAAACTATTTTCTTGAAATAAGCAATTAGAATTTGAATGGAGTGAGTTTTAGTATTTTTATTAGTATTAACTTAAGTCAGCTTACCACAGTCTTATCACAGTACCTTAAAACATACTCATACATCGGCTCATTGTGTTTTCTAGTCTCCACATATTATAAGGAGGAATTAAGCTCATTATCACCATTTTACAGGTGAGCATGTTGAGACCTAGAGAAGTAAAATGCCCCATTTTCAGTTACACAGTGAGTCAAGCAAGAGAAGATATTTTTACTAGAACGTGGATCTCCTGGTGTTCTAGGTCAGTACTCATTGCTAAGAGAGCAAATAGTGTTTAATTTCTCAGAGAGCAACTCTGTCAGTAGGAGCACTGTTAAGAATCTGAGACTATTTCTGGCTCAGGGAGAAGGGCAGTCTTGAGCGGTTATTAGCATCTGCCAGGTGAGGAAGGGAACATTGGCAGAAAGCCTGCCATGTATTTGTTCTTGTACTGCCTTATATTGCCTCACTGAACTTAGTCAGTGTGGGAAAAGGCAAATAGGCTGAAAAGAATCATCAGGACCTTTTTTTTTTTTTCCCTTTTCTTTTCTTTTCTTTGCTTCTTCCCTCATAGTTCTCCTCCAGCCTTTTTAATAAGCCGGAAGAGCCCAAAGATGAATCTCCTTCTTCGTGGAGACTGGGACTCAGAAAAACTGGCAGCCAGAACATGCTGAGTGAGGTGGCCAATTCTAGGGAAGCTCTAAGGGACCGAGGCTCTTCCATCTACCGGTCATCATCAAGCCCTCGGATTTCTGCTCTGCTGGACAACAAAGATAAGGTGCAGTTTAGGCAGGGTACGGGGGAGTTCCTGGGCAGTTCCCGTCTGTGAAAATTCAGTCTCAGGAGCAAATGAAAGTGTGTTCTAGTCCCTGATTTGATTCTGGAAGTACAAAGCCTTTAAAGGGAGATGGCACATTGATAGTTTAATCAGTTAGCTATTTGCTTGCTATTATTACTCGGCCAAAAAAGAAAAACCTTTTATCTTTTGGCATATCTTATGTTCATTCTTCCTTACCCTCCTTACGTAGGGCAAATAAATAATAAAATAAAATAAAATAAATTTAGTCAGAAACATGAAAATTTGGACATGGCCTAAGGTTCCCTTGAACCAATACCAGTAATTTATTGTTTCAGTGTTTGGAAGCAAAGTTCCTTAGCCGGACTTTCGATCCTAATGAAGCTCAGGCAAATTAGCACTTAGAAAAAAATGTTTAAATGCCTTATTTTTTTCATTACTAGATGTATAACAGCTCATCCACATAATCATCCAAGATCAGTGCATTTTTATTTCTTAACTTTTGGTTCCAGATTTTCTAGGGCTTACCTGATGCTCTTCTCTGGGGTCAGGTCTGCCCTGTAACCGTAGTCCCCTGCTCAATATTGTTTCTGGAGACTCCTCAAGGAGATGAGTCATATTGGTTGGATGAATTCTGCAGCATATTTGTTGTGCATGAAGCTGCATTTCAAAGAGAAGATAGGCTGGGGAAGAAATAAGGCTTATTTCATTAAGAACTTTAGAGTGGAGCTTTCTGTGTGGCTTTTCAAAGGCTCCATCTCTCTTGGCAGGGCTGTTGGCTTTGTGTAATTTGTGCTGCTGTTTTCCTTTTTTGATCGTTTTGGCCTTTCCCATGAGAATTATTTCCCGGTATATTGGTCTTTTAATGGAGGAGAGGTAGGAATTAGCCTTTGAAAGGTAACCTTTTGTAATACCACTCAAACCAGAATTGGTATTGGATCTAGAAATAAAATGATATAGGTGTATTGATCTCTGCTTTTTTACCCAGAATGTTACACCGTGTCAGTATTGTACCTTCTCTGTGTTTTACTTGTTTTGATTTTACAGGAGAGAGAAAACAAAAGCTATTTTAGTTCACTAGCGCCCCGGAAGCTCAGCAGCACGAGTGACATTGAAGAAAAGGAGAACAGGTAATCCTAATGCAGTCCAAAAGATGGTCCTCTGTAACTTTCCTAGGCATAGTGATGCCTTGGCCATCGCTCTGCAGCCATCTCTCCGCAGGTGCCCTTAGCACATTATGAATTGTTTATTCCTTCTGCTTAGAGCTCCTCCCAGCCCTTGTTCTCTTGCTTTGCCCTTCGCCCCTCAGGCTCTCACTTCAGCTTGGGTCTTACTGTCTTTAGGAAGTCTTCCCCGGCCCTTCCAAGGGTGAATTTGTTTTAGTACACCAGCAGGCTCTGTAAAGGTAGGGTCTATGTCTGGTTTCTCAGGGACCCCTAGTGCCTAGCACACGACCTATTCCATGGTAAACACTAAAGATATTGTTATTTAATTAGTGATCAACTTCTAATGTGTATGTACATAAAATTTCAAGTCTTCCTCATCAGTTAAAATGAATGTGAGGATTTTGAGGTATTGCTGCATCTCAGAACAGAACCTGATCGAGAACCTTGCTTTTTAAGGTGTGGTCTTCCCAACCAGCAGCATTGGTTTCACCTGGAAGCATGTTAAAAATGCAGAATCTCAGGCCCCACCTCAGACCTGCTGAATTAGAACTTGGGTTTTAACAAAAATTCTCTAGGTCATTCAAATGCACATTGAAGTTTGAGAAGGACTGCTCCGGAGAGCCGCAGCTTTGGTCGCAAAGGCCCTGAGTGAACAGTTGTGAATTAGAAATCCTACTACAGCCCTTTCCTGGACGACTTTTATTTATAACACTAAGTAGACTTCTAGCAGGTTCTTCTCTTTTCCTCCTCTGTGCTAGTTACCTCTTTCCCTTGTGACAGACTTCCTCATCTTCCCCATCATCCTCTTCTCTGCTTACTTATGAACAACCTGTTGGCTTTGTAAAGCCCTTTAAAGGAGAAACAAAAGTGAGTTCTCATTACCAAAGAATTGGAGACCTTTGATAAAAGGATTTGGTACCTGTTGAAGTTAGTTGGCTTTGAAGTTGATAAAAGAAAGCAGGCAGTAGTAATACTTGACCCATTCTCTATGTATACAGAAAACAGGTTTATATAAAACCAAGTATCACTTGAAAAGTGTGTCTATTTCTTTAGCCATCATATTACAGTTTCTGTCCCTGGCTCTTCTCTCCCAACACCCCCCCCGGCCCCCCCACCGACGGAGAAGCAGACTCCACGCTGAGCAGGGAGCCTGATGTGGGGCTTGATTCTAGGACCCTGAGATCATGACCTGAGCCAAAGGCAGATGCTTAACCAACTGAGCCTCCCAGGCACCCCTCCCAGTTTGCATTGTATCGTGGACAAAACTGGTGGTAGGAATCAGTGCTTTGTTTTATTTTTCTTTCATGCCTCTACAGAGAATCAGCTGTTAATCTAGTGAGGAGTGGTTCCTATACACGGCAGCTGTGGAGGGATGAAGCAAAGGGAAGTGAAACTCCACAGACAGTTGCTCCTTCTACCTATGTATCAACCTACTTGAAAAGGTACCAGGTTCCATGGGGTGGGAGATGATTTTTCTTCACTCTGGTCATGGGTGTATGGGTAATAATTGCATGCCGTTTTATATCCAATTAGCACCACGAAAATGAATCAAAAAATGAATTACTTTTAGATTTCTTGGGAGTAACATCTTGACTAATTTTAAATTAACATTAATTTATTTTCCTAACTGAATTAAAGTAAGCTAATTCCAAATTCTCACCACAGACAGATCTGAATTTATACTCTCTCCTCTCAGTCCTATTAAAATCTTCAACTGGAAGTGACTTCTAGTAATCCCTGAGCAGGACTGAATTTAAATCACCTTTGTCCAGTAGCTAGCTTTCCTTTTTCTAAAACTAGAGTAGTTCCCATCTCAAGTTACATTTTTATGGGGAGGAAGGGAGGGACCCTATAGGGTGGTGAGGGGGGTAGGTAACGGGGACAGTTTTGAATTGCATTAAAGAAGTTTCATATTGAAGCCTGTTAATTTAGGGACTTGAGTTGTTTTTTTTTTTATGACTTTAATGGCCCTCAGATCCATCAAGATGTGAAACTCGCAAGTTTGGTGCAGAGAAGGTACATGGGTTTCCTTCCCCTTTTCTCATCTGTATTCTCTTTTCTGCAATTATTTTCTTTGCCATGTACCAGCCAGCAAGCAAAGCACCTTTGCCAGAGCCATTAAACTATAAGATATACTTAATTAGTATTTTAATTTGAACTTTGCTGCTGATGTCAAGAGTCTGATTCTCATTTCTTACTTTGAATTCTTTCTTCACTTTTATTTACTCAACCCCTCCAACTGCCTCTTCATGCCGTGGGCTTCATCATTAGGTCTTATAGGATTGGTTGGCTGCCCAAGAAACAGCCTTTTGCCATAAACTATGTGTTTGGGTTCAAAACTTATTTCCACTTGATTAGAGGAATCTTGTCAACTAGTTAATATCAGAACATGGGAACTAGTAAGCTATAAAACAAACAGCCAGTGTAGCCTTTTGATGGTCTTCAGTTCTGCAGAGATAATTCAGCGTTCTCACTGAAGCTTCATTATATATACAAACTCAGTGTTTTTGGCTTAATGAAGCTATCACTTATTTGTCTTCAGGACTAAGGTCTTAGTCTGTCTAGATACATCACTACTCCTTGTGGTTGCATCCAAGACCAAGAAAACTTTTCTAAGAAAATAACGTTCTAGTACTAGGAAAGAGAGAAAGCTGCATTTAATTTCCAAGCATGTTGTTACATTGTGGTGGGGTTGTTCTTTTTCGTGATCCAAATCATTAACAAATGGGTTGAGTGAGTAGCCTCTGGAGAGATAGGTACAGTTGGCACAATTATGGTAAACAGAGGAGAAAGGGAATGCTTCTATTTAGGGTGGAAAGCTTGCTTAATTATGTGAGTGCTTTTTGAAAGAAGATCCACAACTTGCTTCATGCTTTGGATTTCCAAACTTATGTCACCCTTAAAGCATTTTTTGATTATACAAAATCTCATTTTATGATCTTTTCCAAAGGGAATTGTATGCTATCACTATTTAAAAAAGAAAATGCGAGAAGACATTTGGCCCTCTTGGGCTCCACCGGGCCTCAGCATACTTTACATTTTCTAGTTCATCTCTTGTCCTTAGGCAGAAATTCCTTTCCTGTGTCCCAGTAAAATGCATCTTAAAGTAAAAGGCTTCAAAGCTTGTTTTGGTCACCCCTGCTAGTGTCTCATTATTATAATAGTAAAAATGGTTTTTTTTAAATTCTAATCCAAATAATTTTTTGCCTCAATTGAGATGGTTCTTACTTACCTTCATTTGAAACAAAGGAAAGTTGCCTTCTGCCGCCCATGCAATATTATTTTCTAGACTTAAAACTTTGAATCCTCCCAAGACTAGGCTAAATAACCACAGTTCTCAGACACTTTTTTTTCCCACAGAGCTTTTTTATTCTTCTCCACTCTTTAATTTTAAATTTCTACTCCAAAACCTCCAAATTCTTGGTCTTACTTTAGCTTCTGCAGTGCTACTTCTGTATCAGGTAGACATTTGGGATTGCATGATTTTTTTGCCTTGGGGTTTGTTGGGAATTACTTTTTCTAATAAAATTATTCTATTTGCTAATATTTCTTAGCCCCTATTCTGTTCCTATATACTATTCTTCTGCTTTCTCTTATTGCATATCATCTCTCCTCCATGTTCCTTCACTCTTTCGGATGATTGACAGATGCCTGCTTGCTGCCGGTGACCCAGCTCTAGCTGGAGTTGATCACTCACTCCACTTCCCAGTTGCCATACCCTCTCTTTGGTCTACATTCCTTTTAAATGCACAATCTGGGGGGGAAGGTGGTGCTGGGAAATGGTGGGTGAGCAGCATGTCCTGAAGAAAGTGACTGTGTGCTGTTTTGCAGTGCTTCCTTTGGTAGAAGTAGTGACCCCACAAGTCCCTACATTTCAGCCAATCGCAATTCATCTGCTACCTCACCCATTACCATTGGTTCATCTACCTCTCGGGGCAACAAGTGGCAACCTGCCTCTTCTTGCCCTGCACCAATCAGTGCAAACACTACTGCATCTGCACACCATGGCAGGTAAGGCTTCTTGGGGCCATTTGAGTTACAGTCATCAAAACTCATGCCTCTGGATGCACATATGAGATTCAAACCAAAGAGACTTTGGCACTGGGGAAGCAAGTTTGAATTCTTGTGAAAATGTCCATGATTTAACGCGGAGGTTTTGTTTGGACTTGTATTAGCCACTCAGCAGTTGCTCATTGAAAAATCATAGGGTACATATCTTGGTACTTGGTGTTTAGGCATCAACTTAAAATGACCGCTTTTGTGTGATTACTATGTAAGGGTCTCATCCTATTATGGGAAAGCACATATTAAAAATATCCCCACACTTCACTTACATTAATTTCCCAGTGAGTAGGAATCTCTTCTACTTACTCTTTTTTTCAGAGGATGGCATACAAACCCAAATCAGAAGAAAAGCTAGCTCTTGTTCCAAAAGCTTCCTATAGCTTTCTGAAAATTCCCAGCCAATGAGAGCATTTTGCTGGAAACACGCGGGAGGGAAGAGATTTATGTTTGTATAAATTTGTCTAGATTTGTGGTATTCTTGGGGCCGTGGTGTCCAGTCTGCCTAAGGGGTAGCATGGGGGTAGCCTGTCCGGGGCTTCATCGTGAAAGCACGATAGGACTTCAGCTGTGGTTTTGGCTATAGCTTTCAACCCTGTATGTGTGCACAGAGACCCTTTTACTTTGGGGTATGACAAAGGGACTTCTTTTTGAGGGCTTGTTTCTAGAACTGACACAAAGAAAATGAAAAACATTAATGATGATAGTGTTGCTTGTTGCTGCAAGAACACTGTTGATGGTAGTACTTGATTGATTTTTGTCCATTTATTAGATTTCTTTCCTTAAAATAAGTGGTGATCATTTGTTCCAGGAGGGATAGGCTTAAGATGGATTATTAATAATAATACTGATAATTATGTAGAAATTTATTAGGTCCTCATAATAATTCATCTGCACAGACATAGTAAATATTATACCATAGATGAAGAAACTGAAACACAGGTTACTTGCTTAAGTATTAAGAGCTGAGACTAGGGAAAAATAGTAACGGCTGCCATTTGTTGAACCCTATCACGTGCCAAGCATTGGCTTAGATACTTACAAAAATTACATGAGCAATTGGTTTACTCACATGTAACAGTAAAGCTAAATAATTGAGGCTAAAATATGATAAAGGTTTATTTTTTTTTTCCTCTCACTTAAGAAAGTCCAGAAATAGGCAGGGCTGGCACCACAGCTTCAAAGTCCTTAAAGAATCCTGGATCCTTCTGTCTTTCTGCCTCACAATCCTTAGATCATGCTTCCATTTCCACAGGTTGCCTCATGACAGAAAATAGCTGCTGAAGCTCTAGCTGACATGACTGCATTCTAGGCAGGAAGAAGAAAGAAAGGGGGAAATACAAAAAGAGAGAAGGCCTCTGAACTGAGGTTTTCCCCCAAAGCACTAATTTTCTACTTATGCCTCATTGGCTACCTCTAGCAGCCAGGGAGACTTTGGAAAATGTGAATTTTTAACTAGGTGCAATGCTGCCCTCAATAATTTACGGGTTCTGTTAGGAAGAAAAGGAAAATGAATATAGGTTGGGCAACTCGCTATCTCAGGCACACATATATTGTTTATAAAGAGGCCTCCAGCGTATGAAGTACCATTTTTATTTTATGGATGTAGAAACTGAGACCCAAAACTTAATCATCTGCCCAAGGTCACATATCTAGTAAGGAACTGAGGCAGGGTTTGAACCTAGATTTGTCCATGTCAGAGATCCTATTTCACTGTTTTGTTTCCACTGAGCTTGTGTTTTATTCTGAGCTCAATACTAATGTTCTTCATACATTATTTTATTTAGTTATCACAAGACCACTGCATTTTAAGGTATCATTATTCCCGTTTTACAGATGAAGAGACTAGAGAGGTTAACTTGGCTGAAATGTAGCCCCACATGGTTCCAGAGCCTCTGACCCCTGCTCTGCAGCTTTTCCTATTTTTTTTTTAAGATTTTATTTATTTATTAGAGAGAGAGAGAGTGAGAGAGAGAGCATAAGCAGGGGGAGCAGAGGCAGAGGGAGAAGCAGACTTCCCGCTGAGCAGGGAGCCCGATGTGGGACTCGATCCCAGGACCCTGGGATCATAACCTGAGCTGAAGACAGACGCTTAACCAGCTGAGCCACCCAGGCATCCCTTCCTATTCTGCTCTTAACATTCTACTTATAAAATTATACCACATATCAAAATAATAGTACAAGTTCTATTCTGTAATTCAATAAAATAAAAACCCTTGGCATTTCCACAGCAGAAAAAATCTCAGGGAGAACAAAACATGTTATTAACCTAAAAAGAATGTCAGGTAAGGTTTTTTTGTTGTTGTTTTTTTATGTTATGTTAATCACCATACATTACATCATTAGTTTTTGATGTAGTGTTCCATAATTCATTGTTTGCGTATAACACCCAGTGCTCCATGCAGTACGTGCCCATCCCCTCACCCCCCTCCCCTCTAGAACCCTCTGTTTCTCAGAGTCCATAGTCTCTCATGGTTCATCTCCCCCTCTGATTTCCCCCCCTTCATTCTTCCCCTCCTTCTATCTTCTTTTTTTTTTTTTTTTAACATATAATGTATTATTTGTTTCAGAGGTACAGGTCTGTGATTCAGCAGTCTTACACAATTCACAGCGCTCACCATAGCACATACCCTCCCCAATGTCTGTCACCCAGCCACCAATTTTTTATAGTTTGGTTCTGGCTAATTTTATTCATGTGTCCTATAGACTCATACATTTTATAAGTCTGAGGAATTTAATTTCACCTTTTTTCTGAGTCATTAATTGCTTCTGGAGAAGTGGCTTGTGTTTTTTAGATACCACTTCAAAACTGTTCTATATTTATAATTGCATCTAGGTACCATATTTAGATTTTTTACAATCTGATTATTGCTTTCAAGCTTATTCTAATGATGTGATTATTTGAAAATGAGCTTATAGCTACTTATAAGCATTTCTGGTAATTGTGAGTAGGTGAAAAAAAACAAACAGATTTTTAGCATTCCTTATCTTCATTGCTTTTCCCATCTCTGTGAATATCAATTTTGGATCTCTGTTACCCCAGCAACAAGCTGTGACATCACAAATGATAGCTTTTTGGGTGGAGAGCCAATGGTTGCTCTCAACTCTTTGTTAAGAAACAAAGATCTTGTTTTCATGTAAATGAGCTTAATTATACAGCTTGCTGTTGGAAAGTCTGCAGTTAAGGTTACATATAGAATCTTACTAGTTTTTGTTTCTGTTGCTCATGTATGCACTTAAGAATACAGGCTATCAGGCATTTGGTTAAATAGAAAGAGAGCAGTTGCTGAGCTAGGTGGGAAAGAAGTAAACATATGAGGTTGTATTTATCAAATATCTCTGGAATCCAAGAAGATGGTCATCTAATCCAGGCTGAGGACTACCAAAGACTCTCACTGCCAAGAATTAAGGGGCAGGTGGAGAATAATATCGTAAGTGACTTTAGCGTTGTTTTCATGTGTGTGGAGAGGCCCTGCCTCTGTGTGTGTGTGTGGAGACCAGATGGTGCTCAGGAGTCATTTAAAGCATTCTTGCATATGTTACTATCTTCCTTGTGCCATAGCTCATTTTTAAAAAAATTTTTAATCTCAAGCAAAAAAAATTTTTTTTCATGAAATATAACTCTTTGGGCAGAGGATATCAAACTAAATGTATAATCATACTGTTGTAAGAATTAAGAGCTCAGAATTTAAAAAACCAGTCAACCAGCCAACAAAATTGGAGCAAGAAGATTCTCTAGTTAAACTTACCTCAAACCCTCTGTCTGTGTGCTAGTGCTTTGTTGTGTAGCATGCTTAACCATTCTCTTTCTGCTTGTGCTTTTGTGTGTCTGTGTTTTTGATTTCAGGACTCCTTACAAATCCCAGGCTGACTCAACAGCAGAGAAAACAGCAGACAATGTCTCTTCTAGCACCCCGCTCTGTGTGATCACTAACCGCCCTCCACCTAACACTGCCAATGGGGTTACAACTGCCACTCTGCTCTCCACTCCTGGAACAGACTCCTCTGTGGAAGCCAGGGACAGGAGGAGGTATGTTCTATACTGATTTCATTTGCGGGGTTCTGCTTTGAGGTAGGAGATAAAGGAGTGGGTGCGAAGTCTTTCCCCCAATCCCAGATACATTTATGAAAGTAGATCTTTATATTACAGTTTGGGTTTTCTATTTTGCCTCTGGGAGATTTTTGACAGAGATCTTAATTATTTCTGATAATATTTAACATAGATACTTATTCTGTTATGAATATAGGCATATCTTTTTTCTATTTGTCTTATAAAAGAAATCAGGATCAGGCATTATTTCCCCATTTTGTGATGGAGAACCTGAAGCACAGAGAAGGATCTTTTCTTTTGTTCTGAGGAGTCCGTGAAGATTTCTCTGGCAGGAAAGAAAAGCAGTATCATGAAAAAGGCTCAGAGAAATAAAGCTAGGATATCATTTTAATTAATTTAAGAATACCGGAAAAAGAACTGAATAGAATATGATGATATGGTAGAAGGATAGTGACTAGTTACTGTACAGTTTCTTTAGAGAAAAATTATGAGAGGGCAGTCATGAATTGGCACAGGAGAGATTTAAGGTAGAAGCTAAGAAGAACTTTTTGATTGTCATTATTAGGAGATGTTCCAAGATGTGACCAAGAAGAATGGGACATTTTCTCCCACTTGAAAAAGTGTAAAAAATAGAATGCACTCCATTTGGCTGTTTCAGATCTACTTAAAAACTGAAGCCATACTTATCCCTTTTTTAAGACTATAAAAGGAAATGAAATCTTATCAAAATTTAGATTTCAGTTTGGCTTCATTTTCTTTTGACTATCCAAAGGAAGAAGATTTTATGTTTGTGAGTGTGTATGTATGTGTAATAAGTCAAGAAGTCTTATCATCTACAAGATACAACGAGTTGAACTTTTTAGATGTTTGTTTATTATAAAGACAGTTCTAAAATTAAAATTTTGAGAAGTGGAAGGGAGATGTTAAGTGAGTTGAAAAATTGTGGTTTTTTCTTCCTTTCTTTTCCTTCCTTTCTTTTTTCATTTCTTTGTATAAAAATAGAAGAAAGTCAGTTTTCTGGGCTAACAGGTTGCAGAGCATCATCTTTTCATTGGTTTCCAGCCAAGGAAATTTTAATAAATTGATCTTGAATATTTAATGTTTATATATTTAATAGCTCAGATGGGGAAATTAGGTATTATTAGTTTCATCTAGGAACTAAATGCAAAAGTAATATTTTCTGAATATTAGCTGAAAAAAACTCCCTTTAAAAAATTCCTTCTGAAAAAAAAAAAAAATTCCTTCTGGGCTGAGACAAGTAAAATGAGTTAAATTCATCATTAAGATTATGATCCCTGTAAGGATGTGTAAATCAGGCTTTTTATCAAACTGCATTATTAAATATTTAATTGCATGCACCATTATTTAGAGAAACCTAGAGAGACAGTTACTGTCTTCTGGGATTTTTATAACCTATGAACAATAAGATAGCACCTGCTACAGATTTTAATTTTGTTTTAGAAGTTTTACTTAAGCCACAAATAGTTATTGATTATATACTGTGTACCATGTATTCTCACTAGGACATAATTCCTCAAGAAGCAGCAAATATAAGAAGAATTAAATCAAAATATCACTGAATTATGTGAATTTGGTGTATCAAGATAAGTGAATTTTTAGGATGGCACAAGATAATAAACGGGGATATTAGATAATAAATAATCTTAGACAAGTTAAATAGGGTAATGGCACAAGATAAATAAATAAGAAGGTATTACATAAAGAGCTGTTGGACTCAGTCACTAGCATTCATTCTTTTCAAAATATTTGAACATTTGCCATTGCAAAGTACTATGATGAACCCAGGTAATACAGCAGTGAACAAGGAAAACAATCTCAGCCCTCGGGGAATGTATGTGATAGTGAAGAAAAACAAACACTAAATAATTGTGATATATACTATGAAGAAGTAGTGTGAGTTGTTATGACAGAAGATCTGCCTACAGAAGACTTCCCTTCTCCTGCAGAAGGTTATCTTAAGGGTATGATCCTCTTGTGGACAAATAATAGCTAGGAAAAGGGGATAAGCATTTCTGGCAGAAAATATGGCTGTTGAAAAGCCACTAAGGTGGGAAGGTGCTTGATCCTTTGGAGAATTTGAGAGAAGATGTTGTGGCTCTGGGGTAGAGAGTTAGGGAAAGAGCAGTCTAAGGTGAGGCTTGAGGAATAAATAGGAGCTATATCATACAAAGTCTTACAGCTGAAGACAAAGATTTTGGATATATATGTTAAGAACCATGATGAGCTACTGGAAGCATTTTTTTTTTTTTGAACAGCTTTATAAAGATATAATTTATATATACCATATAATTTAAGGTGTACAGTTCAGTCATTTTTTGGTATATTCACAGATATGTGCAATGATTACCACAGTCAATTTTAGGACATTTTCATCATCTTAAAAAGAAATCCCATACCTTTAATTATTGTCCCCCCTACTCCCACCCCATCTTCCCATTCCCTAGACCTCAGCAACTACTGATCTATTTTCTGTTTCTGTAGAGTTGCCTGTTCTGGACATTTCATGTAAATGGAACCAATATGTGGTCTTTTGTGACTGACTTCTTTCACTTAGAATAATATTTTCAAGGTTCATCCATGTTGTAGCATGTATCAGCACTTTATTCTTTTTATTGGCCAAACACTATTCCATTGTGTGGATATACTGCATTTTGTTTGCCACTCCTAAGTTGGTGGACATTTGGGTTCTTTCCACCTTTTGGCTATTTTGAATAATGTTACTATAAACATTCATGTACGAGTTTTTGTGTGGACATATGTTTTTCTTTCTTTTGGATATATATGTAGGAGTAGAATTGCTGGGTCATACAGAAAATATGCAAAAAGCAAAAGGATAACATGATCTGGTTTACGTTTTTTAGAATCCTGGCTTTTAAACTCTGGGTACAATATTCCATATGAATTGGACAGGGGAAGGATGGACAGGAATAGATGTGAGATGACCAGTAAGGACACCATTGCAAAAGAAGGGTGCATGAGGGCGCCTGGGTGGCTCAGTTGGTTAAGCGACTGCCTTCGGCTCAGGTCATGATCCTGGAGTCCCTGGATCGAGTCCCGCATCGGGCTCCCTGCTCGGCAGGGAGTCTGCTTCTCCCTCTGACCCTCCCCCCTCTCATGTGCTCTCTCTCATTCTCTCTCTCTCAAATAAATAAATAAAATCTTAAAAAAAAAAAAAA
>NC_138374.1:113700873-113714072 GCF_054177405.1 Leptonychotes weddellii
CGCCTGGGTGGCTCAGTTGGTTAAGCGACTGCCTTCGGCTCAGGTCATGATCCTGGAGTCCCTGGATCGAGTCCCGCATCGGGCTCCCTGCTCGGCAGGGAGTCTGCTTCTCCCTCTGACCCTCCCCCCTCTCATGTGCTCTCTCTCATTCTCTCTCTCTCAAATAAATAAATAAAATCTTAAAAAAAAAAAAAAAGAAGGGTGCATGAGAGAGAACATTGGCTTGCACAGAGGTAGTAGTAAAAGAGATGGAGAAAAGTGAATGGACTCAAAATTTATTTAGGAAAAGGTTCTAGCAACATGGTAGATGGATTTATAAGGACCCCTTTCCCATTATAAACGTAGGAAAATGTAGTTGAGTTCAGAAAAGTGAAAGGGAACTGCTAGGTGACAAAAATGAAGAGAATCCAAAGGCCAGAATGGTTTGAGTGGCCCAGGGTTGGTATAGGACGTCTAGAGTAGATGTTAGCGTCTGGAGGCTCAGATTTTAATGCCATGCCTGGGTGTAGGAAGCATGGCTTTGGACCTGACTAGGCTAGGATCTGTAAGTAAGAACCTGTATAAAGCTGGAGTTCTCAAAAGACTACCCAGTTCATGAAAAGGGTACTTTGTCTATGGCCCCCAAAAATGTCAAGGATGGCGCCTATTCAAGGGTCTGAGCAGGGACAGAAAAATCTTCTGTGGGAAATTTTTACTACACATATAGTGTGGAAATCCCAAGCCAAGAATTTTTTTTTTTTTTAAGATTTATTTATTTAGGGGCGCCTGGGTGGCTCAGTCGTTAAGCGTCTGCCTTCGGCTCTGCTCATGATCTCAGGGTCCTGGGATCGAGCCCCTCATCGGGCTCCCTGCTCAGCAGGAGGCCTGCGTCTCCCTCTCCCACTCCCCCTACTTGTGTTCCCTTTCTCGCTGTCTCTCTGTCAAATTAAATAAAAATCTTTAAAAAAAAAAAAAGATTTATTTATTTATTTGAGAGAGAGAAAGAGCACGGTGGGAGGGACAGAAGGAAGGAGAGAGAATCTCAGGCAGACGCCATGCTGAGTGCGGAGCCTAATGCTGGCCTTGATCTCATGACCCTGAGATCATGACCTGAGCTGAAACCAAGGGTCGGATGCTTAACCCATTGTGCCACCCAGGCTCCGTGCCACCCAGGCTCCCCGCCCCCCGCCCCAGAAGCCAAGAATTTAACATAGAAACTAAGTCGGCACTCTTGAAACTCTGGGGCCATTGGCACAGGCAATTTAAAACCACCATGAAGAAACACATCGACAACCCAGGGTGCAAAGGATTTCTATAAAACAGTTGCCTACCAAAGACAAACTCACATAGGAAATGAACCACTCTGAGAAAAAGTTAACAGATGCAGCTTCTTAAATACTTAGATACTTTTAGAAGTATTACATGCAGATCACTATGTAGTAGAATTTTTGGATGCAAAACAGAAACCTCAAACTATTATTTAATTTGGTAACAATAATAAGAAGTGACCAGTTGTACTGAAGATAGACACATCTATAAAAATGGCAAATTAATCAGAAGTGGTTCCTAGAATAAAATATTTTGGAAATGTGTTGTTTCTATATAGAGTCCTATATATGGGAACCTGCATATATAAAGCATCTAACAACCATTTATTGAGAGACTGCCATGTGCCAGGCACAGTTATCAAAGTTACAAGGTCAAAGAAAAACATCTTTCCTGCCCTTGAGAGCTTAAATTTATCTATTGTGGGAAGGCAAACAAGTAAATCAAATAATATAGTCAGTTGTTAAGTGCTCTGATAAAGATATGTATAGATTGCTATGGGGGCACAGAGGAGGGGAATCTAAATTAGCCTGAGTAGGGTGACAGAGAAGGTGTGCCAGAGGAGGTAACTGGAGTTGAATTTTGAAGGCAACTAGAAGTGAACTATAAGTAGTAATAGGAGGCTGGTATTTTAGAGGGAACACAAGAAATTCAAGAAACAAGTTTAATATGCCCGAAGCTGGGAGAAGGCAAGGCCAGTGTTGTATTTCTGAAAGTGTCTTTGTGAAATAGATTTAGATGAATTAAAAAAAAAAAATAACAGCCTGTGGGCAAATGAGTTTGTGAAAGAATGGGTTAAAGGAAGTTAAACAGGATTACTCCAAAACCTTCTCGGGATCATTCCTCTCAGGGGGGTGGTTGTGGGGGGGGGCGGGGGGGGGAGTTGGGTGTAGAGAGGGGAGTGTGGGTGTGGTTAGAATTTGCAGCATTTTCCAAATTTCTGTGTCCATCGAATAGTTTTGTTTTGTTTTTTTTCACAGAAACCCAAGACTGGTATTCCACTGGGTATACTTTGGAAATTGTGGAGCTAGAGAGGTAGGCAGGAACCAAATCATGGAGATTTTTGTTGTGCTATGCTAAGAAACTTGAACTTCTGTTTTCAAAGCTATGGAATACCACTGAAGTATTTTCAGCTGGGGAATGACTTGATCAAATAAAACCTATCATTTAAGCCTTTACAGAATTAAAACCATTTAGAATTTCTCCCTCTAGACAAACATAAGCTGAAAGAAAAAAAATATCACATGTTTTGAAAACAGCTAAATTTTCCTTCTGAAAGAGCATGCTGGGTGCTAATTCTTCTCTTAAAGCTGCAGCTTTCTCTGTAATCAGCTCATTGTGGAAGTATTTGGACTCCTGCTGGGAACCATGATGGCGGCCTGAAGCTCACATTCACAGGTCCAATTTGAAACAATTAGTGAGCACTGGGATAAATGGGGCTTTAAAATGGGCCACAGCGAGACCTACCCAGTGGAAAAGCCATCTCTCAGAAAGAATCTCCATTTGCAGTGTAATCAGAGCATGTGGACTGGGGAGTGGGTCTTACCATGAAAGCTGCACAGCTGGCTTTTCTTTTCTGAGAATGTTTGGTCCTAAGAAGGGTGTGTGCATACCGATTGGCTCATGATGAGTCTCAGCTTTACTCCCTGTGTGCTTTATTCAGTTCGTTAACTACAGATACATTATTAAATGGACAGAGCTAGATACAAAAAAAATAGATTATGATACCAAACAATAATAAACATGGAAATCTTAACACTAGATTTTTTGGAGGGGGGCGGATTATGGGTATCTTTTTATTTTCTTTTGGGTTTTTTTCTGTATATTCCAAAATTCCAGAGTGATAAAGTATTACCCTTATAAGCAAGGCAGGGGAAGGAGAGCTTGAAAAAAAAATTTAACTCTAGGAACAACAGTCTTTCTTATGATGTCAGTCTGTGAAAATGGCCATAGTCACTGAAGAGTAAAAACAAGAGTCAAGAGATTCAAGGTTTGCAGGATTTTAGATAATTAATTATTTTGCTACATAAGCTCAGGGCAGGACTTCTGAAATAGTTTATTACTTTTAAGAAAGGCATGATCTTGAATTTACAAAGTTCCTTTTGTTTTCTTTCCTGAAAAGCTCAAGTATGCTCAAAGTATTCTCTTTACCTGATGGAAAGAATAGGAGTTAAACTCCCTGTCTTACAAATGGAAATGCTGAGGCCCTCAGAGCATGGAGTGATTTGCCTAATAGCACACCTTGAGTCAGAGGCACAGTGGAGATCGTCACCCAAGCCTCTTTTGCCCTTGTCATTGAACTCAATAACCATTTCTTCTTTTGGATTTGAGAAGAAAGGTTCTGATTTGGGGACGCGTCCGTCTTAGTCGGTAGCCCAGCATGCGGTGGTCTACCTTCATGGCACCGTGATCACCGCCACCCAGTCTTTGGAGTGTCCCTGAGGCTTACAGAAACCAACAGGGTCATCTGATTGTACAGGGGTTGATTTGACTGGCGGACAGCAGGACAGAAATGGCAAGTGGCAGGCAGGTGGCAGATAGCCCTGCAAGGGCATCAGAGCCAAGCGGCAGCTGTCGCAAGAGTGTCGCGGCTGGTTCGTTTTCCAAAGCGCCAAGTTTTCCTTAGCAACAAAATGTAAACAATTCCCTTGGCTAATATTAGAGTCTGATACTGTCTGCCTTTGATCCTCTTGCTCTGTTTCTCCTCTAGCTTTTTCCCTCTCAACCCAACCCTGAATTTTACATCTTTCTTTCTTTAATGTATTCAACTTCAGTAAGAAATGAACTCTAGATTACAAAATATTACCACTTAATTCTGAATTTTACATCTCTTTTATTGGTGCCCTTTCTTTTCTTTATAGAAACGGCTAAAATAGTTTTTCTCCACAAGAAGCTAAAATTATTTCTCTTTCCCAGATAGCCCACATGAGACCGTGCTTGGTCAGGATATGGTCAGTATTGGCTGAGTAATATATACCACACTTATCGGCCTTCAGTCCTTATAAGCTAGCTAGTTATTCGTGCTAATGTGAAGCTGTCAGCAAATTAATTTGGCATCGTCTTTGGAATGTTAGAAATTTAAACCGAGTAATTAAACTCTGAGTCATGGTTTTTTGAAGTCATTTGACTCATCTCTCTGTCTCCAAGCTAAAGACAGGCAGTTGTCAATTGGAAAAGGCACTCTAGAGATTCCGCAGCGCCTCCACTCTCTCAATTTTGGTTCTAAAATAAGTATTTTCTGGGGTGCTTGGGTGGCTCGGTCATTAAGCGTCTGCCTTAGGCTCAGGTCATGATCCCAGGGTCCTGGGATCGAGCCCCGCATTGGGCTCCCTGCTCAGCAGGGAGTCTCCTTCTCCCTCTCCCACTCCCCCTGCTTGTGTTCCCTCTCTCGCTATATCACTCTCTGTCAAACAAATAAATAAATTCTTAAAAAAAAAATAAGTATTTTCTTTCCCTATCTAAAAGACTGCAAAAAAGCTGAACTTATTACTACATTTTTCTCTACTGAGAGAGATAGTTCTCTCTCTTCCTGTGACTATGGACCAGGAAGAGAGTGAAATGTACATAGCAGTAGATACATTTTCTGCCCCCATTCTGGGGTTTTCTGGGTTGCTTAGATGATGAGTTATTATGTTAGCTTATTAGCTTATATAGATTATGCTTGTGGGATTCCTTTCCTGCCTAGTTAGTGAGGTCAGTTTCTGTTGTTTTGTAACCAAGGACACTCCATACTGTGCATGCAATATTTGATACTGTTGATTCTAGAGTGAACATTTTTCACATTTCAATGTCTCTAAAGCCAGGATGTCTTACTGCTGGTGGTTGTTCTTGCACATGTGTGAATTTGGTCATAAGTGTTCTGTTACTGCCACTGAGATATGTGCATTGCTGGTACAAAATATGTCTAAATCTAAAAGATCCCTTTCAATAACTATTAAATCAAGGGCTGAAAAGGTGATGAAAAACGTGTGATTGGCACTGCTTTTTCTTTCTTGGTGGTAAAGTGGCAGTGTATCTTGCAGTGGATGATGGTTTAGATTTGATGCAATGTGGTCCCATTTAGCCAGTGGGAATGATGCTGTTGATCTATATTAAAAAACCTGAACTGGAAAGTGACTGCTAATGCATATGTGGTTTCTTTTTGGGGTGATGAAAATGTTTCAAAATTGATGATGGTGATAATTACGTAACTGTAAATGTACTAAAAACCACTGAATGGTACACTTAAGTGGGGATGTGAATTGTATCTCAGTAAAGCTGTTTAAAAATAACACTAAGACCATTTAGGTCCACTGAACTGTTCTGGGAAAGAAGACCTGGATGGTGCCTGCTAAGAATTAATACAATAAGATTTAAGGGTCTTGAATTTACATGTCTGTCATCTTTTTCCTGTATTCCTATTGCTAAACACAGCTATTGAGACACAAACTCACTTCGTTTTCCAGAGACAATGGCATTTGTCACGTAATTCCTCAGTACACCACTTAACAGTTCAGGAGTGGAGGTTTAAAACGTTTCCCCCATCCCTTCGGGACACATGCATTCCAAAGAAAGAACAAGAATCCATTCCCTGATGCAGCAGAGCCTCTGGTGGTTCTATGCCAATTCCCCAACCACTTCAGAGTAAAGTGAGAAGTCACCCAACACCTGCTACTCAAAGCCCTTATCAGCTATGTTTTTACAGTTAATCTCCTTCTGATAAAGTGGTTCTTTTTTCAGAGCTGTGAGTATTGGTGACATATGGGAGGGACCAAAATGTTATGCCCTCTCTCAAACCCCCCCTCCCCTTTCTCTCCTACCAGTTGATTTTCCCATGTCAGAAAAAGGCGGTCACTTGTAACAATCTCATAAAATGAGCTCTGGTGTTTACTAGGTTACTAGGGAAGGACAGTCCGAGGAGTGGCCACCTGTTTGTTGAAAATTGGGCTTCTGGGAAGCTGTTGCACAGGTGTGTGGCAAGGTGTGTCTGAGGTAGCTTGACCTGCTCTCACCTAGAATGATTTGATCTGGCAGTGGAGTTCCTTACTGTTCCTGGTTTTATGGAAATCCAAGGCACAGGAAGTTGATCTTTGTGTTCTGGGGAATTGAATCAAGCCCCTGCCATAATTTACTAGCGCCTTCTGTGTTTGGGAGCTAACTCGGTGTGCTGAGTTGCGACATCAGGAACGGGCATGGAATAGCGGAAGCAGCAGGTAAAATTTCTTTGCTTGATGGCTTTGATATCCTAGATGTGTGTTTCCACTCTCAGTCCTCTTCTCTTCCTGATGGTCCTTTGGGAAGCTGACTTGATTGCATACATTGTTTTGGTGGTGGTGTGTTTGAGAGAAGGGGGAGGGTGGATGTTTAAGAATAAGATGTACAGTGTTCAGAACAACCGGTTTAGATCTTCTCTGGTGCTTCTTCATATTCCTAAAGAATTTAAACATGTGCACTGACTTAAGGATCCCACCCAAAAGGTTAGAGTGGCAGAGGACAATTAAGAATTTCAAGACATAGAAACATGCTTCTCTTTTCAAGAGGAAACTGATACCAGTAACGTATTCTTAAGTTGGATGATAGGTGGTGGTTGTATTCCTTTTTTTTTTTTTAAGATATATTTATTTTAGAGAGGAGGGAGGGGTAGAGAGAGAGTCTTAAGCAGACTCCTCGCTGAGCGCTGAGCCTGACACGGGGCTCGATCCCACGACCCTAAGAGCATGGCCTGAGCTGAAACCAAGAGCTGGACACTTAACCAACTACGCCATCCAGGCGCCCCTGGTGGTGGTATTCTGTATATCTTTTTAAATCTTAAATATTATATATTTTAAGTAAATGAAACAAAGAAAAAATTGTTGGATATGTAGGGCAATTGCAGAGAGAAGCTGGTTTAGGTAAGTGAAAGGTTAGACTGCTCCTTGAATTGGCCTTTGAACAGGAAATTACAACATGCAGAGACTAGTTACATGCTACAAACTATACAGTCACATTGAATCTTCCTGGAAGTAAATGTTTTCCCATACCTACAAGAGAAGTTCCCTAAGTGATCTTTTATGTTCAGAGGACCAGTTTCTAGACAAAATTCGAAATCGTGCTGCGTCAGGCAGTGCAGAGGATTCTGTGGATGGGTAGTCATTTCAGTCCTGTAGAGAGATCGCTCACTAGACTCTGAGCTCAGCTTGTCCAGAACTAAACTTCTACTCTTCTCATCTGTCCCTCTCTACTTTTCTTCTTGTGCTTTATGTCTTTGGCATCACATCCCTTTATGTACTCAGGTAGAAAACTCTGGCTATTTCCTAAACATGTTTTACTTTTATGACCCTCTTTGTCTGTGCTCCACCTTCTTTCTTGAATGGCCTTCTGTCACCTTCCCTGCTGAACAAAATTCTATTCATACTGTAAGAACTCCTGCAGGTGAAACCCCACCACTGGCTACCCTGCTTCCCCAGCTCCAGGCTGCCATCAGTATACTCTCCTCAGTGTTCTTTGGTAGCACTTTTCTTAGGACTGGTTTAGTTAATTAAAGCAGGTGTTGTCCCTCCTCATTACTACATTGTGAGCTTCTTGAGAGTGCATTTTTTATTAGGTTTTCTTCATACCGCAGAGCCTAATACATAGTAGGGGTTGGGTACATATGTATTGAAGAAAATTCTCAGTGAAAAATGAGCCCCCATGTAGTAATATACTCTGTCCAGAAGGTGGCAGCAGAAGAACGTCAGTCGATCTACTTCGCGTAAGGTGCCCAAAGACCCTATTTTGTGTTTGGGTCAGTTTGCAGACAAGCATATTTACCCCATTCCGTGTGAAGTGTTTTAACATATGGAGTGCAGGTGTTTTCTGGCCTGGGGAGGCCCTCTGTGGACATTGCTGGGGTGCTGCTTCACAACAGCGTGGCAGGCTCCCTGGTGGCAGGGCAGGAGACCCAGCGTACCCTTCAGCTGAACACACAGCGTATGCCCTCTCAGGCAAGCCATTTAACTTCTTTAGTCTCAGTGTCTTAACTGGTTAATCAGTGGAGATAGGAGATTTGTAGGTAGTATTGGATTCTAAAATCACTGGATTCTAAGCCTTTGATGACCATCTGACCGTTTCTGTGCTCAGTATTGTGCTGAGTATAATAAGAAAGGGATATGTCCTAGGTGGTGCCCTGAAGATCAGGGACACCACATATACACATAGTAAACCAAGAGTATACATTAAGGAACTGTATATCCTTGGGTGCAAAATTGTGTTCAGGTGTGTTAGGAGTTCAGAGAAGAAGATGAATGAATGATGTAGGATGGAGAGGTTAGAAAGGGCTTCATGAAGCCAGTGAAGATAGAATTTGAGTTGGCTTTTAAACATATGGAAGGTTTAAATGGGATAAGAGAATTCATATTTTTGGAAGCTTGTTATACACTGGTACTCTCCTAGATGCATTTAATCCTCACAGCTTTTGTGAGGTAAGTAATACTGTTTTCTTAAAAGATATAAGAAAATTAAGGCTCAGATAGATTATGGAACCTGCCTACAATCACAGAGCTAGTAAACAGCAAAACCAGGATTCAAAACCAGATCTTTTGTACTTTAAAGTCCATTCTTGCTGTACACCACTGAGCAGGTGCGTGCCAGGGCCCAAGTCTTAGTTGGACCGTTCTATACCATAAGCTAGCAATGAGCACAGTAGTTAAAATCTCTTGATATTTTTTTGAAGGGAAGACAGAACTTCTAGGAAATGAGTATTTGTCTTGGGAGATACCACTTCTGAAAATAAAGCAAATCGAACACTTTCTATCCCATCTGAAATCGAAATAGGAAATAAGGGTTTTTGGGAAACAAATGAGAAGTTGTTTTGTAGGTCCACTGGCTTATTCAGTGTTTTGTGAGGATGCTAGATATGAGAAGTTTAGTTTTGGGAGAATTCCAGAGCCATGGGCAGGCTTATTTCTATTTCAAGAAATATTAAAAAATTGGGATTGGATGACAACAGTTACCTGAATGATTCATTGTTTCTGGTTTGTCTTTAAACCATTTTTTCCCTTCTTCCCCAGAGTCTCTTAGCTAATCCTGGGTAGTATAATGACCCAGCTCTGTAAATTGTTTCCTCTGAATAAATCTTAGTCTTCTAACCTGAAAAGGAAATTGAATGTGATTCTCAAATCTGGTGTCCTTGTGCTGAAAGTGGCTTGCTGCTCATTTGCCATGTAAATAAAATATAGTAATAGCTCAAGGATCCTTCAAGAACTATGAAGCTTAGAGTGTTTAAAAGAAAGAACGTTTGGCACACAAAATTCGTAAGTAATGGGAACCAGAGCTGCAAGCTTAGCTATATCTATGACAAAAATACTTCTGCACAAAGATTTTGTTTGTCCTTGACAGGTGCTTGTCTCTCCTGTCTTAATAGACTTACCTTTGGTGCTGCACTGCCCTCTGGGGTCACCATGTCTCACTCTGTCTTCGCTGTTACTCTTGGAAAAGCCCTTATGTCATTTTATTTACTTCCTAGCCTCCTATTCTCTCCTCAGCCTATTAAAGTAGAAATTCTGCCCCACTTGCCTGTCCAGTGAAATTGCTCTAGCACAGGGCCCTGTGGTGTTCCTAATGATCAGATTCCTTAGTCACTTCACCTATTACCTTGAACTCCCAGCAGCACATTATGATGTTGACGGCTGCCTTCTTAAATCTTTGTTCTACCTTGACCCCTGAGATACCATTCTTCCTTGGCTCACTTCTGTCCTTTCTGACCGCTCTTTCTTTGTGTCCTTTTTAGCTTGTTTTCTTCTGCAAACACCTTACGTATTGTTCCTCAGGCTTCCTTCTTTTCTTTTCTCAGGACTCTCTAGTTGATCATGGTCCAGTCACCTCAGCTATCACTCTATATTTCTAGCCCCGACTTCTCTGCTGAGCTTCATGGTACTGCGTGGAAAGGACTTACGTAGAATAGTGCCTGACTTCCAGTAGCCACACCTAACGACAGCCATTTCTGGCCGTTGTTTTCCTTTCCCCAATATTCATAATTTTAAGTGTTATTACAAGTGCACATTTCTAAGGATTCTCCAGTCCTCCGTAGAAAGAGAGTATAAACAAACCAAACCATTTCCTTCCCTCTGACCAGAAAGGCTGGAAAGAGAGAGAAAAGTCTGTTAGTTTTCATGTATTTCTTTAAGATTTATTTATTTATTTGAGAGAGAGAGAGATTGAACGTGAGTGGGTGGGGAGGGGCAGAGTGAGAGGGAGAGAGTCTCTAAGCAGACTCCCCGCTGAGCGAGGAGCCCTACACAGGGCTGGATCCCAGGACCCTGAGATCATGACCTGAGCCAAAATCAAGAGTCAGACACTTCAACCAACCAAGCCACCCAGGCATGCCCCAGTTTTCACGTATTTTAAAAAGTCTTTGTTAATGGTCCTGCGTAAGTGTCACCCAGTTGAGAAACATAGAAATCAAACTAGAAGCCTTCTCTTTTACTTCCCACCGAGAAGTGATGTACTCCTCACCGAGTCCTGTCTTTCATTGTCAAGAATCCTTCAATTCCACTCTCTCCATCCGCACTGCCCTCTGTTAACTTGGGCCTTCCCAGCTGGACCCTTGGCCTTCTTCTCCCCTGCCCCATCCCACCAGTCCATCATCCTCTGCAGTGCAGGTCTGACTGGCTCACTCTCCTGCTTGAAATCCAAGAATAGTGCCATAAACAATGTTGTCTCCGGTCTTGGTTTAGGAAGCCTCTTCCCAGTCTTTCTAGGTTCTGTTCACATCACCTCCTCTGTTTTTCTTTCTCACCCCTCAGGTAGTACTGGGTTTCCTATCCAGAGCACGATCTCTTTATGGCGTGGCATTTCTTATCTTAAATTTAATTATCACTCCTTTATATGTACAACTTCCCCCCAAGGTCCTGCTGGAAATCAGGCCTTCTTTATTTTGAAATACAGTATCTGGAGTAGGTAAAAAAAAGTGTAGGATGGGGCAATGGTTGGTTAAATGGAATGAAGAAAATGAATGAATGGATAAACACCCTGTTGATGAAACTTTTAAAATGGTAAATAAACAAACGAGTAGGTAATTGGGACCAATCCTAAGACAAAACTATAATAACTTGGATTCTAAATTTCCTCCATAACCTTAATTGAGTCCAGTAACCATGTTGGAGCACCTACTATAAGCTAGGCACAGTGCTAAATGTTAATGATGTAATGACAAAAAATAGCTCCCACCTTCCTAAAACTTAGAGAATGGTGGGTAGTGGTGCATAGAATATAAGGAATTTTATTTCACGAGATCGTAGGCTCATTTTTGTTACCATCTGTGGGATAGTGGCTAACACCTAATTTAGTGGGCTAGGGCCATTGATCTGTTCCTTTTTATTTTATTTTATTTATTTATTTTTAAGGTTTTATTTATTTATCTGACAGAGCGAGAGAGCACAAGCAGGGGGAATAGTAGAGGGAGAGGGAGAAGCAGGCTCCCCGCCAAGCAGGGAACCCGATGCGGGGCTCGATCCCAGGACCCTGGGATCATGACCTGAGCCGAAGGCAGACGCTTAACCATCTGAGCCACCCAGGCGCCCCTGTCTATCACTTTTTAGTGTGATTGAAAAAGTCAATGCATTCCTTCAGTATTGAGTTTTAAAACTTTTGTGTAATTACAAAAAATTCCCCTTAGGCTGGGACTTGGTGAAGATTGACTACAAAGGGGCATGAGAATTTTGGGGAGTGATGGAACTGTTCTGTATCTTGATTTGTGGTGATGGTTATGGGATTATACACACTTGTCAAAACTTATCACTCATTGGCCTGTATACTTTTTAGGGCAAATTTTACTGTGTGTAAATTATATCTCAGGAAACCTGACTTTTAAAAAGTGCCACTGAGGCTTAATTAAAGGAATCTGAGTCATCTGAAAAGTGGGGTGATTAGATAGAGAAGATAATAGATCTGTTTTATAGGCCTTCTCTGAAGAGAAATCTGATTTAGGTCCTTGAAGGAGTTCTTCCGTTCTAGACCCTTCTCTTCTTAACCCAAGCTTCAGGAAAGTCTAGAAATCCCTGAAATTGTTAGCAAAATTTTGTTAGACGTAATTGCTTTTTTTTTTTCCTGGGAAGAGATGACAGCTTAAATCTGCTTGTCATAAGTAGGTTACTGTCAGTAGAGGTTAAAAAGCACATGTTTGGGTGCTTTCCTACTTTCCAGGTGCCCCCTTTTTCCTAAGGAAGACCATGCTAGTGATTACAGCAGCTGCAGACCAGTTTCTGGAGTGAGTGAGAGGAGTCTGTGAGTCCAGTGACCTTAGGCCTTAGAGCCCACCTGGTGCTAACATAGGCCTTTCCTAATTTCCCTACTTACAGGGGTTAAGCCCCTATTTCCACCTTCTTAAACCTAAACTCTCACTGCTTCTTTGTCCTAAGCCTGACCAAAGGGCATTTTTTTCCTGAAATATTTATATTACTTTAGTATATCCTAGAAAGTACCTGTGTTTTCTATGTCACTGCCAAATATGATAATAAAGGATTTTTCTAAGTGTGGAATATAACTACATCCTACTCTTTGAAACAGTCCTTTGAATATTAATGATCAGGTTTTTTTTGTTTTGTTTTTGTTTTTTTTTAGATTTTATTTATTTATTTGACAGAGAGAGACACAGAGAGAGAGGGAACACAAGCAGGGGGAGTGGGAGAGGGAGAAGCAGGCTTCCCGTGGAGCAGGGAGCCCGATGCGGGCTCGATCCCAGAACCCTGGGATCATGAACCAAGCCGAAGGCAGATGCTTGACGACTGAGCCACCCAGGCACCCCTAATGATCAGTTTTTGAAGTTTGGAGCGCCTGGGTGGCTCAGCGTCCAACTCCTGATTTCGGCTCAGGTCAAGACCTTAGGGTGATGAGATCGAGGGGGGGGGGGGGGGGGGGGGGGGGGGGGGGGGGGGGGGGGGGGGGGGGGGGGGGGGGGG
>NC_138374.1:113714172-113756241 GCF_054177405.1 Leptonychotes weddellii
CTTATTTAAATATTATTATTAAATATTACAAATACCCAGCATATCGATGTTCTGGCTCACTTAAGTTCTGGGTATATTAGCTTCAATATTTTTTAAATAAAATATTAAAAATATAGTTGAAGCCCCTATGTATGTCTGTCTCATCCCCTTGACTCCCTCCCTAGCTAGAGGTAGTCACTCTACTGAATTTGGTGTTTATTGTTTGCAAATTTTTATTATTATTCTGTTTTGTATACACATATTACTACTTTTACATGTCTTTATTCTTTATATAAATTGTTTCATTCTGCACACATCATTCTCAAACCTTCTGTTTTTACTTAGCACTCTTTTGTTCATTTTGAATGCTCATTTTAGTCCACTGTGTAGATATACCATAGTTTGGTTTTGGACATTTAGGTCATTTTCTCTCTCTCTCTCTTTTGCTAATACTAATTATTCTGCTGTGTTGCTGTGTACATTCTTGTTCATGTTTCCTTATCTAAATGTGTAACAGTTTCTCAAGGGTATTTATTTTCAAATGGAATTTCTGTATCTAAAGAGTGAGTTGAGATGCCACATTGCTCTCCTGTTTACACTCTCACCAGCAATGTATGAGAGTTTCTACGTCTTTACAACTAATGTTATTCTTGATAACGTCAGTGGTTTTTGCTTTTGCGAATCTAAGGAAGATGAAGTGGTTTCTCCTTGTTTTAATTTGCATTTCATGATCATTAAGTGAAACTGAACATTTTCTCTTATGTTTATAGGCTTTTTGGGTTTCCTGTTTTGTAAATTCCCTGATTATATGCTTTGTTATTTTCTCTTGGGTTTTGGTCCTTCTTTAAACTGGTGTATGTTCTTTACATATTCAAAATACTAATATTTTGCAAGTTATGTATCGGTAGTAGTTTGTGGTTTGTCTTCTAATGTCTATATAGACTCTGTCATATGAATGTTCCATAATCTATTCAATTGTTCCCCCTGTTGTTTCATATTTAGATTATTTCCATGAATATTTTGTGTGTTGACTTTTTGTATTTTCTTCTTAAAAAAAAAATTAAGTGGTGGTGCTGAATTTGACCTGGTCTATTTTGTAGTTAGTGATAAATGTTGGAGACAGTTGGCCAAGTCCAGTTGGTACAGCCTGTGGGTATGAAATAAAGCAGCACTTGCACTTTTGGCGCCTGAATCTGCCATTCTTGGCATCCCTAACACCTGTTCTGACCGATGAACTAACTGTAGAGTGACCTAAATAAGTAAAACATTGTCATTTGTGAAAATGGCTTTGGCACTTGAAGCTGGAGTGTTTTGAATGGAACAAATGTTCAGAGGTACAAGAATTCGAGGCAATATAGTACTTATCAAAGGTAGGTCACAGAAACACCAGACTCACATTGTTTGTAAAGCAAAAGGAGTTCTCTAAGCTGTCCTTTGGTGCCATATAACTTAAGAGGTTAGAGCAGGGATCGGCAGACTTTTTCTGTAAAGGACCAGACAGTAAATGTTTTGGGCTTTATGGGCCACGTGGTCTCTGTTGCACCTGCTCAGCTCTGCCCCTGCAGCACAGCGAGCCGTAGGCACACAGCCTCGCCCATTCATTTCTGTATTGTCCGTGACTGCTTTGGCATTACAGTGGAGGTGTTCCGTAGCCTTGCAGACCCTGGAAGATATGCTGTCTGGCCCTTTACAGAAAAAGTTTGCAAACTTGGCAGTATTGATGTTTGGGGCCAGCTAATTCTTTGTCGTTGCCCCCAGGGGGGACAAAATTGTTCCCTGTTGAGAACTACTGATCTAGAATATTCAGGAAATGCTTCGTTTAGCTGAGGGAAATCCTCCCTGCTTTTTAAATAATCATTCTGTGTAGTGGAGATGTAGCTCTGATTCCTTGCTTAAACTTTCGCTCTGATCTCAGTGTTGAGTTAGAGAGGAGTATATGTCAAATGAGCACTTGAATACAGTTGTCCCTAAACTATGAAGTCAGATCATATCCTGATATGTGACATAGATCCTATCCAGAAGTCTTTCTGATCTGTAGGTAGCTTATCAAATTGAGCAGTACTTACAGTCTCCCTCTGTTTAGCTTTAACCCACTTATGCCAGATCTGAAATTTGTCCCTGCATTTGTCTGTCGTGTGTTCTTTTTTTGTCTCTCTCTTTACCACTGTTGACCTTGCCAGTTGGCTGGGCCTGAGCCTCTAGAGAGGCAGTATTTACAGCTCACTTGGATAGATGCAGCAACTAGGATAGCCCAAGGGCAGATGAAATAATATCCAGAATAAGAATACGGCATCTCTCTTGCTCTGTCGTCTTTCACACGAAGGAGAGTTCCTCCCCTCTCCCCTCTCTATGAAATGAGAAGTGGTATTGATTGGTTTGGTACAGTGTATAAAATACGCATCTACTGGAGTGGTATTTTGGGCACTATTAGCGGCATTGGCTCTGCCGAGCCCCAAGATTTTGCCTTCCTCGCCTTTTCTCCTCCCCTTCCTTTTCCTCCTTCTTAGTAGCAGGTTCTTAGCACATTGCAAGCTTTGCCTCTGGCTTGCTGTAGAGCAGTGGAAGTGCAAGCCTTTTCTAGTTTCCAAGGGAGACCGGGTGCTGAGACTGCAGTCTTGCCCAGCATCCACTTACCTCTCATGCCATTCGTCTCCACACATCTTTTGACCTTCATTCTGCTATGCAGGCCTGTGCAAGGAGGTAACAGTCTGTTTTCTTGGCGCTCTCTTTGTAAAGGGGGCAGAGGGAAAGCATGGTGGCACGGGGTAAGGCATATGGGGTTAGCAGAGAATAAATGCTGCCATTAGGAAAAAAGTATCTCTGAGGTGTGCTGTATCTGTGAGCTTATTCCTATTTGCTCTATCTATAAATATCTGAAAGAGAGGAGCCCCAGCACTAGGACTTAAAAGCACCACATGTAAAAACGCAAAATTAATGTAATAATGTCTCTGAGAGGCACAGGAGAAAAATGGGAAATTAATCTTTGGAAATCAAGTCAATTAATTGGTTTTAAACTTAGCTGGCTAACAAGCTGCATTCTCTTTTTTTTTTTTTTTTTAAGATTTTTATTTATTTGACAGAGAGACAGCAAGAGGGAACACAAGCAGGGGGAGTAGGAGAGGGGGAAGCAGGCTTCCTGCCGAGCAAGGAGCCCGATGTGGGGCTCTATCCCAGGACCCTGGGATCATGACCTGAGTTGAAGGCAGACGCTTAACGACTGAGCCACCCAGGTGCCCCCAAACTTCATTCTCTTAGGCTGATGTTTTATGAGCTGAATCTGGTTTTCAGGTTTAAAGAGAGAGCTTGGTGATAATGTCTCTTAATTGGATTCTCAGGACTTCTGGAGCTGTGCTTTCCAAAATGGTAGCCAGTAGCCATGAGCGGCTATTTAAATTTAAGTTAACTAAAAATTAGATAAGACTAAAAATTCATTTTCTCTGTCACACTAGCACATTTTAGGTGCTCAGATGTCACATGTGACCAGCAACGACCGTATTGGACCATGCAGGTATACAACTTTTCCATTATCATACAAAGTTCTGTTGGACTATACTCAAGCAAGTGACCTGTAGAATATAGGAAATTTAGTATTTGACCAGAACCAATGAATAGGCATTTTAGTGAGAAGACTTAGAGACTGTTTGTCCAGAATCAGCATAAATATGGATTCACTAGAGTTTAAAGCTACATGGGACCTTAAAACTATAGACTTACCCTTTATTTTGTAAGTGAAGAAACTAAGGTACCAAGAAATTACATGATTCTCTTAAGGTCAAACAAGTAGTTAATGGAAGAACTGAAACTAGAACCCAGGTACGTGTTCTTTCTGCCGCACCACAGTGTTAGCATCCCATACGCAATTAGAAATAACAAGGGAAACTTGAACTCAAGCTTACTTGCTGGGGCTCTGGCAACTGTAGAGTCAGCTACATCCTCTGAAGGAGACTTTAGTCCTTCATATCACCTGTCACTTGTACTTTGTTCATGACAGTTTTATAGCATGTTGGTGGCAGCCTCTGAAAATGTAAAAATCATTCTTTCCCAAGATAGAGTGTTGATACTGGCATACGTTTGGGAAACGTCAGGGGAAGATAGGAAAAGTCTAACGCAAGACATCTTTATCCACTAATTCCTGATATTGCTAGATTGGGAAAAAGAAACGTCCTGCTCCATAAATCCACATAATTAGGGTACCATCCACAGTGCTGGGTGGAAGAAACAGTTTTCATTTCAGTGGTGTAATCTAAGAAAAGCTATACCCGAAGCAGGAGACCACGGTTATAGTCCCTTTAGGCCTGTGGCTGAACAACATTGTGAGCTTCGGCAAGTATGTTAATGTTTCCTTAGGCTTATATCCACTCATCTCTAAAACAGGAATTTGTCTTCTCTAGCTGAAGTCTTGGAATTAGATCAGATGACTCCTTGAAGTCATAAAGTCTTTAGCCATGGGTTTATGAGCCTGTTAATCCTCTAAGTTGTCCCCCTCCCCTATAGCTATCTATATGTGCTTCCAGATTGATATCGAAGCGGTTCTTTTTGGCCTTTCTGGAATACCTTTGTCTCCATATCCTTTTACACAGGATATAGTCCAAGGAATGGCAAGCTGTCTTATAAGACTGTTTAGATATTCTGTAATTAATGACCACGGCCTCATGAGTGCTATAAAAAAAACACATACTAAACGTGGTCATTCCCTATTTGAAGCTAACCAGGTAAGTACCCTCTCTTTTGAGTACAGATTTTAGATACAGGACTCTTTAAAGCTATTTCAAAAACCAATTTTCTATTGGTAGATTCCAGACAAAAATTTTACTCTCTCATCATTCTAGGGAAAACAGCTTTGTTCTTGCCTTGGAGATCATGAAAATTTCTCTTTCATTCTTCGACTTACAGTAGTTTCATTTTACTTAGATAGCCCTTTGAACCTTCCTAGGGCACATTTTCAAGGGAATCAAGACCTCTTCCAAGTGAATTATCCATTTCTGGTAAAAATAGTTAAGGGGAACTCTTTTATTAGATTAGATGGGTTGCCTGTTATGGTACACGCAGCCTTTCTTTTCCAATGACCACAGCTGAGCTTTTGCTGTGGCGGTAAATAATGTAGTTGGCAGTGTGGTGGTGCTCTGCTGAGTACTTACTGCGTACCAGCTCGTGGTCTAGGCACTTTATGTGTTTCTGTATTTAATCTTCACGAGAACCCGATCTACACCTGCTAATATCTAGCCCAGCTGTTAATATCTTCATCGTATAAGAAGGTTGGGTTTGGAGTACTTAAATATCTTATCCAAGATTATCATCTAGCAAGGACGTTGAAGAGCCAGGGTTCAAACCCAGGCAGTTTGATTCCCACACCAGGGTATTTTATCACTACACTGTCCTTGTCAGAAGATATTTTAGGTCTTCTATTTTTATTTATTGTGACTTTCTTCAGGTTCACTGGTGATTTGCTAGGCATTTTTCACAGCTTCTTAAGATAAAATTAGTCCATCTGTAGTATATAAAGGGGCACTATGAATTTTAGATGCAGAGAACAAATTATTTTTGTGAGGTCATGCTAATTATTTGTAATTATTTGAATTCCACTGATTATATGACCTCAATGTCATAGCAAACGCAAAGAAAAATGCTTCCTGCCCTCTAGGAAACATAGACAAATACGGTAATCAAAGGACTTTCGCATTGCAATTCCTTTCTATACCACTGAATTGGGGGTGTTAGCCTAGTTTTAGCTGGATGTCAGAAAGCCAGAGACAGATGTAAAGCCATGGCTTCTCTTATATTTTCTATTGTACTATTTAGTGAACATAGACCCATCTTCTTTTCATAGCAATAAGGAATTGTGTAGTACTCAGATTTCGTGGATGGCTCAAATGCTTCTCAGAAAGAGCAAGGTGTGTTGAGCATAGGTTTGGTGTAGGAGTCACAAATTTTTTCTGTAAAGGGCCAGGTAGTGAATATTTTAGGCTTTGCAGGCTACTTTGTCTCCATTGTAGATATTAAACTCTGTTGCTGTAGTTAGGTAAAACTTTATTTTATTTATAAAAATATGGCGGGCCAGATTTGGCTCAGGACCAGAGTTTGTTCACCACCTAGTCTAGATTTTAGAAAGTGCAAGGACCTGGACTCTACTTAAAACTTTGAACGTCCTCAAGGCAACCATAAGTTAGGTGTGTCGCTTTTGTGAACCTTGGAATCCACATCTAGGTAAAGGAAAATGAATGAAAATGTTGCTTCCTTCCTCAAAATATTTACAAATTCAAGTACTGGAGTTTTCTGGGTTTTGTCTTTAGATTTTTTTTTTTTTTACAGTTTAAATCATAAACATCTCATATATTGACACAGGTAACAAAATAATCTACATGATATTCACTAAAAAAATTGTATACTAAATACATAGATACGTACATAGATAATAATCTAGACATAGATGTAGTAGAATGCAAATGGGTTATTTTCATATGGTGGAATTTTAGTTTATTTTTGTTTTTACATTTTTGTCTTCTAATTTTTCTATGAAAAATTAGATGTATGACTTCAAATATTTAAGACTTCTTACCTTCCAGGCCTGTTTTTACTATTTCTCTCATTCAGTAAAACTCTAGAGTATGAAGTGGGATAAGCCAGTTTGAAGCTCTTTTCTTTCACTATGGCTCCTATCTAGTATGCAAAGAAAGGTTTAACAGTCAAGAATTAAGTATAAGAGTGATGCTCTATATATTTTGCAGGTAGAAATGCACCTGTGTGTAGGCCGGTTGGTAACCCAGACAGAATTTCATGGGGAGTTAGTCCTCAAGGGTCACCAATTCCAGGGTTTGGTCCAGGGAGCTGGATGTGGGGCCCCATACATTCATCTGGGACCACTGAAGGGCTACATTCTAGAAGTGAGGGCTTACCAGAAATAGACCAGCCCTTGCAAAGACTGAAGGCTAGCTTCCATTCAGCTCAATGTAGATTAAGGTCAAAGTAGAGAAAAACAATATCCTCTCATTAAAAATGTTTGGCAGTTGGACCCTTGCTGGACGCCCAGTCTCTGTTAAATGTGATAAATACTGTATTTTGTATTGTTTAAATTGGATCTGTAATTGAAAGTGGTCCAGGAGAAGGCAGCTTCCTGTATGCAGTGAGCTTTTTTTTTTTTTCAAACAAGTTACAACTCCATTTAAGAAACAATTATTTCTACTTTGAAGTCATATCAATGAGAAGATGTATATGCACTTACAGTTTCCTAATAAAGACATTTATTCAATGTAAAAAAAAATGTGGGTTTTTTTTTTCCCCAGAAATTAGCAGACATACCAAGAAATAAGACTGATTTACCAAAAGACTAAGAAAACAAATCAATAAGAACAGAGCCAGATATTGATGTTATCAAACTAAAACTAATTATGGTTAATATGTTCAAGAAAATAGAAGGTGGAGAATTTCAACAGAGAACTGCAATCTATTTTAAAAAGAATCAAATGAAAATTCTAGAACCAAAACTTTAAATAACTGTAATTAGAAACTCAACTGGTGAGTTTATAGTAGACCAGCTGAAGAGAGGAATAGTGAACTAATTATATGGATAGTAGAAAATATCTAGAATGAAGTGCCCAGCTGGCTCAGTTGGAAGAGCGTGCAACTCTCGATCTCAGGGTTGTGAGTTCAAGCCTCACACTGAGTGTAGAGATTACTTAAATAAATAAAACTTAAAAAGGAAAGAAAAAGAAAATAATCCAGAATGAAACCCAGAGAGAGAAAAGGAAGGGGAAGTACAGAAAAAGCATAATAAATAAATAGAATATGACCAATAAGGTCTAATATAAGTAGAATTGAAATGCAGAGGAAGAAAAAAGAAGAATTAGCTGCTTTTTTCCTGGAACACCATTTTTACTTGAAAGAATGGGCAGACTATGGTCCTTTAGACTTGGGTATTTGGCAGACATTTTCTTGAAAATGAACAAAGTGAGCTTGTCACAAAGTATTTGTTGCCAATTATAAAATTTTAAATTTCAAACAGAAATTAGAATTTTGGAAAACTTGTATCTGCCATTATGAGTGGTTTTATTGACTGCTTCCCAATATTTAAAGACTGCCCTACGATCAAAGGTGATATTAAAGAATGTAATTTTTTTGTTTTATTTTTCTATTATTTTTTATTGAGATATAATAGACATATCATTGTATTAGTTTTAGGTGTACAACTTAGTGATTTAGTAAATATATTACAAAATGATTACTACAATAAGTTTAGTTAACATCCATCATCACACAGTTACAATTTTTTTCCCTCATGATAAGAACTTTTAAAATTACTCTCTTAGCAACTTTCAAGTATATAATACAGCATTGTTAATTATAGTCACCATACTGTACATTATATACCCAGGACTTACTAATCTTATAAATGACATTTTGTACCTTTTGAGCACCTTCACCTACTTTGCCCACCCTCTACTCCCTGCCTCCATTAACCACAAATCAGTTTGTGTTTTTTTAAGATTTCATATATAAGTGAGATCAGATTTTTTTCCCTATTATTTTGTATGAGTTCTTTATCTAGTTTGGATATTAACCCCTTACCAGATATATGATTTGCCAATATTTTCTTCCATTCTGTAGGTTGCCTTTTCATCTTGTTGATAGTTTACTTTGCAATGCAGAAGGTTTTTAGTTTGATATAGTCCCACTTACTTATTTTTGCTCTTGTTGCCTTTGCTTTTGGTGTCAAATCCAAAACAATCATTACCAGGGCCATGTCAAGGAGCTTATGCCCTATGTTACAGAATGTGATTTATAAAATTATTAGTCTATAATGCGGTGTGTCAACATTTGGAAGATCTGCACCAGTGTTTTCCAAATGACCAATGTGTAATGACCCAAATTCTTTCATGGGTAAGAAGGTCCATTCAAAGTGCAAGATAGACCAATAGATTTCAATGTAACAGAATATGAACAGTCTATTAACATGGTTTCAGATTCCACTTGCTACTAACCTTTAAGAAACTACCACTTGTATTTTAGTATATAGTATCAAAGAAGAATATCCATAATTATCTTAAAAAGCTATTATAGGGGCGCCTGGGTGGCTCAGTCATTAAGCGGCTGCCTTTGGCTCAGGTCATGATCCCAGGGTCCTGGGATCGAGCCCCGCATCGGGCTCCCTGCTCAGCAGGAAGCCTGCTTCTCCCTCTCCCACTCCCCCTGCTTGTTTTCCCTCTCTCGCTGTGTCTCTCTCTGTCAAATAAATAAATAAAATCTTTATTTATTTTTTTAAAGATTTTATTTATTCATTTGAGACACAGAGATACGGAGAGAGAGAGAGCATGAGCAGGGGGGAGACTGAGGGAGAGGGAGAAGCAGGCTCCCCGCTGAGCAGAAAGCCCGATGCGGGGCTCGATCCCAGGACCCTGGAATCATGACCTGAGCCGAAGGCAGACGCCTAACTATCTGAGCCACCCAGGCGCCCCAAATAAAATCTTTAAAAAAAAAAAAAGCTATTATAATGCTACTGGCTTTTCCGACTATAAACCTATGAAAGACTGTATATTCTTTATATATTTTATTTAATTAATTTATTTTTTGCATTGCAATCACATGTTTATTTAATGCTTTGGAGGTAGATTAAAATACATCATACCTTTCAAATGCTCAATATAAAAGCACTTCCTTGTAAAAGTTACTAGAAGTGGTGCCTGGAGAGTTTCTTACCCATGTAGCTTAAAACCATATCCTTACACCCTAGTAAAGTAGAATTGGAAGTGTTTGGCTTAATACTCCTTTTTTTTTTTTTTCCCCTCTCTCTCTCTTCTTACAGAATAGAATATATACTAGTGAGACCCTAAATTTTAACATTTTAAAAATTTAGGTCTTTATATATTTTAACTGAAACACTGTTATACAACATATTGAATAAAGTGTGTATGAAAATCTGGTTATCTTCTACTAAGCCAGTGTTAAAGAAAATTATAAAAATGTAATACAACACCCTTACTAAATTATTTTGTTTTAGATAATAGTTATTTTCATAAAAGATAAGTTATTGATGTAACTTTTTATAATAGGGCTCTTATTTTTAAATGCATTAGTGCATATTTTTTAAATTTCTCAGTTTTAATTTCTGCTAAGGTAAATATTAATAGATATACATAAACGAAAGCCCTTTGAGGGTCCTCAGTAATTTTTAAAAATGTAAGAGAGGGGCGCCTGGATGGCTCAGTAGGTTAAGCGTCTGCCTTTGGCTCAGGTCATGATCCCAGGGTCTTGGGATCAAGTCTCACATTGGGCTCCCTGCTCAGTGGGGAGTCTGCTTCTCCCTCTGCCCTTCACCCTGCTCTTGCTCACTCTCTGTCTCTCAAATAAATAAATAAAATCTTTTAAAAAAAAAATGTAGGGGCACCTGGGTGGCTTAGTTGGTTAAGCATCTGCCTTCAGCTCAGGTCATGATCTCAGGGTCCTGGGATCGAGCCCCACATAGTGCTCCCTGCTGAGTGGGGAGCCTGCTTCTTCCTCTGCCTGCCATCCCCCCTGCTCGTGCTCTCTCTCTGTCAAATAAATAAAATCTTAAATATATATATATATATAAAACGTAAAGGGCCCTGAGGCCAAAAAATTGAGAATCATTGCTACAGATACTAAAATGACAATTAAAATATACAAGAGTAAAAAAATAAATAAAATAAAATATACAAGAGTATTATGAACAATTTTGTGCCACTAAATATAAGAATATTAAGTTCTTTGAAAAACAAATATTACCAAAACAGAAAATCTGACTAGGCCTAAATCAGTTAAAGAAATTGAACCCCTTATTTAAAACCTTCCCATAAAGAACGCTTTAAATCCAGATGGCTTCATTGGTGCACTTTACTAATTATTTAAGAAGGAGACAAACTTAATCTTGTACAAATTTTTATAGAAAATAGACAAAGAGAAAACACTTCCCAACTTGTATGATCTTAATTCTAGACCTGACCAGGTTATTACAAGAAGGGAAAATTATAGGCCATTTTCTCAAATAAACGTGGATGGAGAAATCCTAAACTAAATAATACTGAATCTATATAAAAGTAAGTCTATACAGGGGTGCCTGGCTGGCTTAGTCAGTAGAGCATGCAACTCTTGATCTCAGGGTTGTGAGTTCACACCTCATGTTGGATATAGAGCTTACTTAAAAATAATAATAAAATAATATTTCTTTAAAAAAAGTTGATACATCATAGCCAAGTCGAGCTTATCCTAAGAATCCAGTGTTATTTTATCATTCAAATATTATTCAATGTGATTCACCATATTAACAGAAAAAAGAAGGACAATGATAATATGGGGAAGAAAAGCATGTGGTAAGTTCGACACACACTAATGATTAAAAAAACAGAACCAATAACAACAAAATCCTCTTAGCCTACTTCCTACTGGAATGGAAAGGAATTGATTGAACTTGAGAAGCAGCGTCTACAGAAATCTTGCAGTAGACATCACAGTGATAAAATGCTGAATGCTTTGTCTCTGAAGGCAGGAACAAAGCATGAAAACTTGCTATCATCACTCCTTTTCAACATGTCCTAGAGGTTCTAGCCAGAGCATTAAAGCAAGAAAAGAAAGAAAGAAAAATTTTAAGGATGTGGAAAGAAGAAATGAAAGTCTCATTTTACAGATGACATGATTCTGTATGAACAGTAATAAATTTATAAGTAATGTCTTGGATTATGCAATTTTCACTGATAGCATATCTATCATTTTGATTCTGCCTAAGTTCATTCTTAGAGTGTAGAAATCACTGCAGTGTGTGGAAGTACCTTGTCATTCCTCAAGTACATGCAGCAAAGGTCTCTTACTTCTAGTATTACTTTTTTTCTCTACAGGTCGTATCTGACTCCTGTACGGGATGAGGAAGCAGAGTCTTTACGGAAAGCACGCTCCAGACAAGCTCGGCAGACTCGAAGGTCTACTCAAGTGAGTGTGACCTTCTTTTTTATGTCATTCTGTCTATCTTCCTTTCTGTTGGAGGTACAATTAAAAATTCATTAAGATCAGTTCCTTACTCCAGCCACTGTTGTAAAAGTTTTCACCTGTGTTAAATCTTATACTACATAGTATCAGATGAATTTATAGCTACATCTGCCCACTCTCACTTTTATTTCTCCAGGCTCAGAGCAGGTTTATCTCCTTTCCTTCACAAGACTAATCATTCCATTTGTGTTTAAGAGGCCACATCTTAAGAATCCCTAAAGGAGAAGAGTTTGGCAGTTCCCCAAAATGTTATATATACAGTTACCATATGACCTAGCCATTCTACTCTTAGGTATATAGTCAAGAGAAATGAAAACATATGTCCACACAAAAACTTGTACATAGATGTTTATAACAGCATTATCTACAGTAGCCCACATCCCAAATTCAGTGTCATTTCTGAACTCTGGCCAGAGTTTACTTGCTATATAGACCATATTTATGTGTGGAGTTGGCAAGCTTGCTGTAGAGTTGAGTCCTGGGCTCCCGGCGGCAGCAAGGTTTAGCACTGTGTGGCTGGGCATGCCTCAGCTATCCTCTGCAGCTGTAGGAGTCGTGGGCACAGGCTGAGCCATCAAGCAGACCAAATAAATTAAGCAGTTAGCATAACTGGGGAAAAAGAAAACAAATATCCATTAACAAAGGAATGGATAAATAAATATTATATAGCCATACAATAGAATATTATTTGGCAATAAAGAGATACATGCTAATGCTACAATGTGCAGGAAACTTAAGAAAACATTATGTTTAGTGAAAGAAACCAGACATGATTCCATTTATATGAAAATATCCAGAATAGGCAAAGCCAGAGAAATAGAAAATAGATTAGTGGAGCACCTGGTGGCTCAGTCAGTTGTGTCGAACTCTTGATTTCGGCTCAGGTCATGATCTCAGGGTCGTGCGTCAGGCTCTGTGCTGGGCATGGAGCCTGCTTAAGATTCTCTCCCTCTCCCACTGGTCCTCCCCCACCTCACTCTCGCTCTCTGTCTCTCTAAAAAAAAAGAAAGAAAGAAAGAAAAGAAAAGAAAAAAAGAAAGAAAATAGATTGGTGGTTGCCAGGGGTGGGAGAGAGGAAGGAATGGGAGTGACTGCTGATGGATATCGAGTTTCTTTTTGGGGTGATGAAATGTTCTGAAATGAGATGGTGATGATGGTTGCAGAACTCTGTGAATATGCTAAAACCACTGAATTGTATACAGGCATACCTCATTTTATTAAGTAGGCTCCCTGCCCAGTGTAGAGCCCAACATGGGGCTTGAACTCACAACCCTGAAATCAAGCCTGAGCTGAGATCAAGAGTCGGAGGCTATGGAGTGCCTGGGTGACTCAGTCGCACTCTTGCTCTCTCTCCCTCTAAAAAAAAAAAAAAAAGAGACGCTTAACCAACTGAGCCACCCAGGCACCCCAATCTGTATAATGCAAAAATCACTGTGCAGAAAATTGATGGGAGTGGTAGGCAAAAATATGTTTATAAAAGCGGGAAACAAGAAGACGTGTTAGGAAGCTGTCACAGCAGTCCAAGCTGGAAGTAACAAGACCATGAACTCAGTCAGGATGTACTGGCAAGGAGAAAGGAGAGAAAGCTGTGACTTGGCATTAAGGAGGCAGAGGACGATGAGCTGATGAAGCACAATGAAAAGGAGCAGCCAGAGAGATGAAAGGTAAACCAGGAAATAGGAGCGGCATAGAAGTAAATGAAAAGTCAGTTGAAGGTAACAGTTGTAAATTCTACAGAGGTCAGGCAGGAAAGCTGAGGACTGAAGAAAGGGCCTTTATTTTTTTTTTTTAAGATTTTATTTATGGGGCGCCTGGGTGGCTCAGTCGTTAAGCGTCTGCCTTCGGCTCAGGTCATGATCCCGGGGTCCTGGGATCGAGCCCCACATCAGGCTCCCTGCTCCGTGGGGAGCCTGCCTCTCCCTCTCCCTCTGCCTGCCACTCCCCCTGTTTGTACTCTCTCTCTCACTGTCATATAAATAAATAAATAAATCTTGAAAGAAAGAAAGAAAGAGCGAGTGAGAGAGAGAGAGAGGGAGGGAAAAGGAGGGAAGGAGGAAGGAAGGAAGGAAGGAAGAAAAGGGCTGTGCTTTCTCTTTGTAAAAAAAAAAAAAAAAAAAAAAAAAAGACCAAGACTTACCTATAGTTTTTTTTGTTTTAGTTTGGTTTATTGTGGTAAAAAATACATAACATGCAGTTTATCACTTTAACCATTTTTTTAAGTGTCATTAAGTTCATTCACATTATTTTGTAACTATTACCACCATCCATCTCCAGAACATTTTTGATCTTCCCAAACTGAAACTCTGTATATATTCAACAATAATTCCCTCTCCCCCCTCCTCTAGCTTCTGACAACCACCATTCTACTTCTTGTCTCTATGAATTTGATCACTCTTAAGTACTTCACACAAGCAGAATCATACATTATTTGTCCTTTTGGTGCCTGGCTTATTTCACTTAGCATAATGTACTTCAAGGTTCATCTGCATTATAGCCTGCGTCCGTACTTCATTATTTTTTAGGGATGAATGATATTACACTATATGGTTAGATCGCATTTTATTTATTCATTTACCTGCTAATAGACACCTTTTGTCTATTGTGAATAATACTGCTGTGAGCATGGGTATACAAATGATCTCTTTGAGACCCTGCTTTCAGTTCTTTTGGGTAAATACTCAGAAGTGGAATTTGCTGGATCATATGTTTCTGTCTTAATTATTTTCATTCTATCATACTCAAGGTTTTCTTATGTCTTTTCCATTAGATTAAAAGGTTCTTGAGTGCAGGAATCATTTGATTTGTCTTTGTAGTGCCAGTGCTTAAAGACACTTAATAATTTATTAAGAGAATGAGTGAATAAATTCAGGAATAGTTAAAAAAACAAAACAAAACGGGTTATAGTACTTGCTTAACTCCCTCTAGCTTTAGAACTTCCTTCTCATGAGGACTTGAGCACATAACTGCTTGAGTTAGAATCAGCTCACTCTAGTCCTAACTCTCTTTCTCGCTTCTTCTTGCAGATGATTCCTCCTTGTTTTTCTTCTGTACTGCTGCTTCTGAGAGCCTGGGGGAAATATCAATTGTTGGATTGTCTCTGTGTGACATTCCTAGAGTCATTTAGGAAATCATCTTAGAATAAAGCTAGTTTAGGTGGTGTCGTTTTTTTGTTTTTTTGGTTTTTTTTTATTTATTTGAGAGAGAGAGTGAGAGAGAGAGAGAGCTCAAGAGGGGGGAGCGGGAGAGGGAGAAGCAGACTCCCTGCCGAGCAGGGAGCCCGATGCGGGACTCGATCCAGGGACTCCAGGATCATGACCTGAGCCCAAGGCAGTCGCCTAACCAACTGAGCCACCCAGGCACCCCTAGGTGGTGTCGTTTTTGTTGGTTGGTTTTTGTTGTTGTTCTAGCCTGGCTCTGAATTTTCACCTTTTTGAGCCTGGTTTTTCTTTCTATAAGTAAAATCAAGTTTTTCTTATTATCCACTATTCAGAGAATTTCTCTTGGTAACCATTTGCTCTTGGGAGGTATGGAGCTTTCAAATAAAGGTACTGAGAACTAAGAGTATGAGAGAAGTACATCTACAACAGGCAGCCATCAATGTTGCCCTATTTTCTGGAACTCAAACTGGAAAAGCTAAAGTATTACATTTGAAATATACCTGGGCTCAGGCTGGGGCTCTTTGCACACTGAGGTGTTTATTTTAAGTATATCTTGCTTGTAATGGCCTCATACATTTTGAGAGCTTCATTTGGAATTTGATACTATTAGATCTTTAAGGCAGTCTCCCTGCTTATTTATCAACAGTTATTCCATGGTTAGGGTGAAACTTCCTGACCTTGTGTCATTTTCCCAGGGCGTGACACTAACAGACCTTCAGGAAGCAGAAAGGACTTTCAGCCGGTCAAGAGCAGAACGGCAAGCTCAGGAGCAGCCTAGCCAGAAGTCCGCAGGCACTGAAGGGCTTGAAGGAAGCTCGGAGAAGCATGAGCCCTCAGCGGTCCCAGCAAAGGAAGCTGGCGAGGGCCGTCAACCCTGGGGTGGGAGTCTGGATGAAGAAGTAAGTCACTGGCATGTACTGTGCTAAAAGCAGGTCATTAATGTGGGGAATCCCTCCTCACTGATAACTCAAGCACGGTGCTACTTTGCAGTAGACAACTCATAGAAAACACTGGTAACGTCCGTCTGTCATTGGCAAACCTGTATGACTGAAAGAACTCAGAGGATGTCCGTCCTTCAGTCATCATTTTGTGCTCGGATTTAACTAATGCTTATTTTTTTATCCAGTTTTATTGAGATGTTGAGATATAACATTGAATTGACATACAACATTTTGTTAACTTTAGACTGTACAATATGGTGATTTGATATATGTATATATTGTGAAATGATTACCATAATAAGTTCCATTAACTAAATTTATTCTTTAACTAAAGATGTTTTTCTATTCTAAAGAGAGAGGTTATAGTATAGTAAAAATACAAATAGAAATGTGAGGATTTATTGAGTGTCTACTTTATACCAGGCATTATTTCAACTATTTCGTATGTATTAATTTGTTTAATCCTCTGAGGTAGATATTATTTGTATTGTAAATGTAAGGAAATCAGGTCACAAAGAGGTTAAGTAGCTTGCCCAGCATTTCACACAGATGAGAAGTGGTTAAGCAAGAACTTGACATAGGCAGCCGAGCTCCACAGAGCACTCTCTCAACCATGATTATATTGTTCTCTAAACCCCTGCAAACCTAGGAGTTTACAGAGCACCCCTTAATCACATGCCACAAGATGTCATTATTGAGGTGGACATTTTTAACTTATGTTTCCTTTCTCAAGTGGAGTTGGTAGTCAAAGGCATAGGATTCTATTTAGGGTGAACATAACTCCTAGTTTAAATTAGGAGTTCAAATTACACCTGTTATCTTAGTGTAATTATTGATACCATTCATCTTCACTCTCAGAAGTGTCTCAATTGGGGTGATAAATTTTCCCATCACCATAGTTAGAGGAGAAAGGAATCTCCTTGCTCCAACTCTGGCTAGGTTACATAAACTAACTGAAGTTCTTTTGTTTCTTTTGTTCTATCAGCTACTGTTTATTGATTATTTACTACTAGCTACTGTTCCAAGCATCTACCTTACATTCTCTTGTATAAACCTCACAACCCTCTGTGAGGAAGCTGTTATCCCTACTTTACATAGGAGAAAGCAGAGGCTCAGAGAAGTTAAGTAACTTATTGAAGGCCACACAGCTAGTAAGTGCTGAAGCTAGAATTTGAACCAAGTTCTGTCTGATTCCAAAGCTTACTATATTTTATTGCCACTGTCTTTATAAACAAAAAAGTATACAATCTCTACATGTATTAAGAATTTATCTGTGCATCTTCAAAAACCCAAGTTAAGGCTTATTGTCAGTCTCTTTCTCCTTGGGGAAAAATTTCAAAGTGGAAAATGGGAAGTTTTTTTAAGTTTCAGTAAGCCTGGTTATGGCAGGTTGGTAGAATATTCAGAAATTGGTTGATTGCTCAGATTTGGCCTCTGTTCTCAGATAACTCTGTATTGTTTCTTCATATTCCCAAGCTTTTTATTTTTCTATGTAAATCTTGCCTTTCAGTGTTCCATCTTAAAAAGGCCATCACCCTTCTTATTTTCATTCCAAAATCAAAGGAATTTTTATTAACAAGGTTAGTGCTACCTAGTGCCCTTTGGTCAATTTAGGAAAAATTTTCCTGGGCTGCTGTCAACCTGATGGTATTATCAGAATAGGAATCCAGAAGCTGTTTCCTTTCTGGCTAATTAACTAACTAACTTTAGTTCAGCTCAGTAGCTATTTATTGAGCATCAACTATTAATAAGCCTCTTGGTATAGGAAAATTTTAATAATTTTTAATAAGCCTGCTATCCTTATCCTTTGGTTGGACTTGACCTCTAACATCTCACCCTATGGATTATTTCCAGCCTGTCTATCGTCGCCTGAGGTATCCAGTTCAGCCAGACAAACCCACAACGCCAGTGTCTCCTTCTGCATCAAGATCCTCTCTCTACACCAGTTCCCATCTGCTACGGACAAGCAGATCTTCAGTCCCTGACTCTGAGAGTCCAGAGACCACCACAAACGCCGCAGTTGCAAAGGAAATGGACAAGAATGGTATGTACAGCTTCAGAATAGGTGGCGTCCCCCCGTCGTGTACATGCCCCCATTTCCTAAGATCACACTTTGTTTTCTCTCTGGCCAGAGAGTGAAGAAGCAGATGTGGATGATCAGTCCTCTACTAGACTGTCCATCCGTGAGAGGAGGCGGCCCAAGGAACGACGACGAGGAACAGGCATCAATTTCTGGACAAAGGATGTAAGTGGATTGGTCCGTGCTGGGACATATCACATCACCCACGGCTGCCGTCCTTTCTGCTGAGTTCAGAAAAAAGAAAGGGTTCCACCTGGTCTGCTGAATCTTGCAGATTATCAAGAAATATTACTGAGGAAAGAGAAGACGACCTACCTAGTGTGGGACTCCTTTGGTATATCCTTGGCCAGACGCCCAGTACCTAGAACAGTGCCAGGCATGTAGTAGGCACTCAGTTCTCCCTAATATTCCCAGAAAGTCATGTAGTTAGTCAATAGTATTATCACATATAAGCAGAGATTCTAACGAAATATTTTAGGAGTGTTACAAGAATTTCAAGGAACCTAAAATCTTAGTGATATAAGTTCATCTGACTCAACTTTACTCTTTTAGAGGAAAAAAGAAAAAAAAAAAACAACAGATTAACTTTGGCTTTAAGATAAAGACAGGTGCACTAGGGCTTACTAAGTGCAAGCACACATTCAGTACTTTAATTCACCCTCCGGTTCTATACCGCTGTCACTCAACTTTTGTCGTTGGCATTTTAAAAATCAAGTGACCAAGAATCAAGAGGTCCCTGGTTACCAGTGACTCATCTGCAAACTGGATGAACCATTCAGTGAGACAAGGAATGAAACAGTAATAGTCATCTATTAGAAACTATTCTTTAAGATAAAAGTATCTCATTTTTATAGGACCAAATAGACTATTGACAGACAATAACTGTTGACAGAGGTGGAATAAAGTCTGTCCTTTCTAAAGATACCCCTTTTCCTGCTATGGTTTATTTGACGTTTTTGATGACAGGAAGTGTTTCTGAGCCGTCTGCCTATGGCGGCTGTTAAAAGGCAGTAACAGAGCATCACTTGGCAGTCAGTTCTCACTGCCTATGTTTGAAATGCCAAGATGCATAATTGATGGGAGCTGACCTTGTTGCTTTCAAGGATGTCTGTGACTATGGTCCTCTTGTTTTTCTTCTTCCTTTTCAGGAAGATGAAACTGACGTCTCTGAAGAGGTAAAAGCAGCACTGGTAAGTGGCAAGCCAGTGAGGTATGTCCCTCTTGGTTCAGCCTTTCTCGTGTGCATACAATTTCAATAGAAAAGAGCAGGCCCTATGTAGATTTGAGTTGAGGGAGAGTTTGGAGATAGACATTGCTCTGAGAGATGTGGCAGGTGTTAGTTGGTGGTACATTGTCTTCAGATGCTCTTGAGCAAGTTTCCTGCACTTCTCTATGCCTTCTGCTGATCCCTAACACAGTTCTAGGATCTGTCTATCTGCTTTTTCTCTCTTGTGAGTACGTTATTGGATTGTAGAAAGTACTTTGAAATCTTTGGAAGAAAAGTGAAGAGTGATACTATTTCTTTTATGGGTCTATACTTATATAGAGAAAGGAACATAAATGTGAAGAATGTAAACATCACACAATCCAAAAGTCACATATTTGACTTTGAAATAAGGTTAAACCCTTGACTCTTACACAACTCAGGCCTGGCATCAACTTTTCTCTGCAGTGGATGACCTGGGCCCAGCTTTCCTGACACTCCAGGTTCCTGAAAGCCACTCAAACATGACAGAAAGTTAGTGGTTTCCTTATCAGTACTATTTTTCAGGAAGGAAGGAATTTGGTTTTGAGTACATGAATTGAGACTACATGTACATCTCTACTGGAAATTATGTACAAAAGATGGACTTTTTGTATCCTGCAGTTAGTTGAAAGTAGGTTTTCAGAATATATTTGAGAGGCGCCTGGGTGGCTCCGTTGGTTAAGCCTCCGACTCTTTTTTTTTTTTTTAAGAGGTAGGGGCAGGGCAGAACACAAGGGAGAGAGAATCTTAACTGGGCTTCACACCCAGCGTGGTGCCTACTTAAAAAAAAAGAGTGTATTTGATAAACCATACTGAAAATCAACAACTAACTTGTTCTTAGCAGAGGAAATAGAAATACTCTATTATGTCATTGACCTGCCTGTATTTTATTCAAGATCCAAAGCAATCAGTAGGGCCTTCCAAAAAGCAATGCCAAGATGACTAGTGGTGACATAGGTGAGAACTGCCTACTATTGGTTGAAGCTAGGTGACTTCACAAAGATGAGCCATGTCAAGTGGAAATACCACAAAGAGGTTCATGCACGTGCATAAATAACAGCAACTCTTCCGTTCTTCAGTGGGCTGGGAAAGGCTTTTGGAGACAAAGAGTGAATGTAGGAAGGTTGCTTTGGGGAATTATAAGATATCTAAAGAGAGAATCTGAATAATAGATTCAGAGCACTGAAATGGACTACAATCCCTAGAGAGTTATAGAGGCCATTAAATCTGTAAAGGGAATGACAACAAGGATGGCTTTGTCGTGACAATGTCTTTTGTCGGTGAAAATCTGTGTCTCCACCTTTCCAAACCACTTGCCATGGGAAAATCCTAACATAGGGCACCAGGTAAGGAAAGCTAAGATGTTCCTGATGCAGTGCGTCCCAGAGAATTTCATCTTAGGACTTGAATGAAATGGAATGAAAATTACAGAAAAGATTTTCTGATTCTTTTCTGGTGAGGAAGAGCAGATTCAATAGGTTTGACGAGAAAGTCATTTGTCAGACTGAAAAACATTTCACTCATCCAACTGCTTGAGGCATCTGTTAGTGTCTACCGTGTGTCAAGCAGACTCCAACGTGAATCTTAATAGAAGAATGAACAGTCTGTTATCTCTAGAAGGTAGTTTAACTGAAGAGAGAAAACAAAAAGCCAAAAACACTTACCTGTTTTTCTCCCAAGTACTGTCTTCTAACACTAGCAGGCATGATGCCGTTATCATCATATGGACCTGCAGAGCAACATGCCTGGCCATGTAAGCTGCAGTTCTACTTCAAGACAATCAGTAATCTCTTAGGACCAGTCTTTCTCCCCCACCTCCATGTCCTTCCATCAGGCGGCAGAATTGGGCCAGCCAGAGGAGGGGGCATTCCGTTGAATTGGCACTGTTAGCTAATGATCATGGATACTGCTGAGAAGCCAGGGCAGTTTTCTTTTCTTGGTTTTTGGTTCAGTAAGACTATATATGCTATTGCGGTCATGACAGTTCCCTTCTCTTTCTGAGCCTGTTCTTAAAGAGTAGTGGTGGTATTTTTAAAGTTAACTCTTCCCAAGACTCTGGCATATATATTTTTTTGAGATAAAATTTACAAGCAACAAACTGCACGGATCTTAAGTATATTATCTGATGAGTTTTGACAACTGTATACACCAGTGTAAACACCACTCAAAATACAAAATTTTTCCATCACCTTGAAAAGTTCCCTCATGCCCCCTTCCCTGTCCCAAGAGACAACCACTCTTCTGATTTCTGTCACTATGGATTAATATTGCCTGTTCTTGAACTTCATATATATGAAGCATACAGTCATATTTCATTTTAAGAGCAGAAAGGAAACTTCAGTGGTTATTATTCCTATCTTATGTCCCAGTTAAGGTTAGAATTAAAATGACTCCAAATAAGTACAGATTTTGTTTCCTCCTCTTAAAAGATTTCAAAAGAAGATTCTTTAACCTCTTGCCCTTATATCAGTAACAGTAGCATGGTTAAGAAGACCTCTCTATTGTTTAACTTAAATCTCTGTTTGGTATCACTGAAATCCATTTCTTCTTTTTGTGCACCTGTGTTAGAAAAATGTTATCAGCATTTATATACAGATATGATTTATTGCCAGGAAAGGCCCTGATGTTTGTTTTCAATTATGTGATAGGAGAAAGACCAGTTGTGCATTTCTATGGTGGTGACACCAAAGAATGATACTTAGAAGGCTGGGGACTTTGCTTAAGCCCAACATACTACATGATTTTAGTCAGAACCCATTCCCATTGGTAAATCCATGAACAGGTGAGACTGGCAATGAATATATAATTTGTTGTCTTAGCACCTCCTTGACAGGTGCATTCAAAGCACATCTGTTAATTATCCACATTAGGTATGTAATAGATATTTTCCAGAAGTCTTAATATATCTTTTATCTTGCTAAGTGAAAAAGAAACTGTATCTAGATCTTAATATGAGAAAGAAAAGTTCCAGTCATACCCGAAAAAACTTTTATATTCAGGAGCATGTTTGTTTTCTTTACTAGTTAGTGGTAATTACTAGAGGTAATTTCTTTACAGTGTTCTGGAAGGCGCAGTCATAGGCACACTGCAGAAAGTGATGGCCATTTGGTTTCTTTCCATCTTTTTTTTACCTACATCTTTGGCCTGCCTACATCTTTGGCCTGCCTCTTTTGCTTTACATTGATTTTATCTACTGCGTTTTTGCTGTTTGCCCCATTTACTCCTCTGGAACAGACTGTTTCCCTAGCCAATTCTGTTGTATAATTAAGTTTATCACTAGAGGGCACGAGTGGTCAACAGAAAAGTTGCTGGTAGTGCCCTAAAGTATTTGAACAGAAGACAGATTCTTTAGTTTTAAAGGAATTGTTAAAGAACCCAGTTAAGTGTAATGAAGTTACTTGCCTCCCAACTTTTGGGAAGTTAGAGATAACTTGGGTTAGGGACTTCAATTTACAGTTAAGAAAACTGAGGCCCAAAGAAGTTAAGAAGTATTCAGGGATATGAAAGCTCTGCTAGTTGATCAACCTGTGCCCGCATCGGGGAACCTTTTTATTTAACTTTAGTGAAACAGACCTGAAATCAGGGCTTATATCCTCTGCATTCCCTATTTACCCATTTGGTTTTTTACTCAACAGATTTTATGTTCAAATTGACTTGCTAGTAGCATCTCAGTTCCTTAAGTCAAGGAATGTCTTCTCGAAGGACAACTGAAAAGCCTACTCTGAGTATCAAGATTCAGTCAGTGGGTAGAATATCAGCATTCTTCTGTTGTCCTTGACATAGGTACGTACTTATGTCTTTCAGGAAGTAAGAATTTCCATACAAAATGCTTCCCTCCCATCCCCACCCTCCCTCCATCCCTGTTGCTTTTAGGCAAATCGGGTAGCACTTAGTCTGAACAAAATCACTGAAACCTCACTCTCATTTTCCCAGTCCAGAATGGAACCAGTAGATCTGGATTGCTAATCACCCCTCAAAATGCATTGGTAAAGGAGATATTGTTAAGGAATTACTAATTCACGGGCATTAAGGTATCTGTCTTAGATAAATGATGGCCTGCTAGTGGAGAGATGTGTTGGTAAAGTGCTCCAAAAGAAGTAAGCCATTAAACGTAATATTTTCAAATTACATAAAAGAGAACCATACAGAGAATTGCTGGCAAAGTTTGGTTTTGAACTAAGCTTTAATAGAAAATAAAACTTGCCTTGGGAGCCACTTGGCCCCAGAAATGTCTCTACTACCTAAAGTCACTAAACGCATTTCCCATTTTGTCCTGCCTTCTCCTTTATAACCTTCTTCTCATTTATTCACTGAACAACTACTTTTAAGTAACCTACTATAATCAGGCAATTTTTTAGGTACTGGAGATGCAACAATGAATAAAAAGCCCTGCTTTTATGGAATTTATATTCTAGTGGAGGAGATGGACAATAAATAAAATAAATGTGTGAAGGAAATAGTTTGTGAAAAGGTGATAAGTGTTTTTGGAAAACCCATGTAGAGTGGGATAGGAAGGAATCAGAAATGCCTGAGTGGGTGGGATAGGAAGTTGACATTAGAATTATAAGTAGGGTGGTCAGGATAGACCTTGCAGAGAAAGCATCATCTGAGCCTAGACTTAAAGGAAGTAAGATGGGGAGCTATGTGGACATATGGGAGTGGAGAGTTTAGGCAGGGGGAACAGCACCTGCAAAGATTCTGAGGCAGAAATGTGCCTGACGTGCTTGAGGACAGGTGAAAAGACCAGTGTGATAGAGCCGAATGAACAAAAGGCCCCAATGGCATGGACTGATAAGTCATCTTAAGGGCTCTGGCTTTTGATCTGAATGAGCAGGTAGCCATTGTAGAGGTTTGAGCAGAAGAGTGACATGATTATACTTATATTTTAAGGAGTTACTCTGCCTGCTATTTTGAGGATATACTCTAACGGGATTTGGGTGGAAGCAGGGACGTCAGTTAGGAGGCTGCTTATAATTATCCAGGGAAAAACTGATAGTGGTTTGGACCAAAGTGATCATGGGTAGTAAAGATACTGAGAAGTTTTCAGATTCAGGATATAGTTTGAAATTGGAACCAATAAATTTTGCTGCTGGATTGGATATAGGGTGAAAAAAAGTCCGGGGGCGGGGGGGTGGTGGCACTTGATCAAGGTTGACACTGACGCTTTTAACTAAGGCAACTGAAAGTATGGAGTTTTCATTAACTGAGATATAGAAGACTGTGGAAGGAATGAATTTAGTGGGGGGCGAGCAGGCATGTAGTTTTGTTTTTGTTTTTTGGTTTTTTTTAAAGATTTTATTTATTTATTTGACAGAGAGAGAGAGACAGTGAGAGAGGGAACACAAGCAGGGGGAACAGCAGAGGGCGAGGGAGAAGCAGGATCCTCACTGAGCAGGGAGCCCGATGCGGGACTCGATCCCAGGACCCTGGGATCATGACCTGAGCCGAAGGCAGACGCTTATCGACTGAGCCACCCAGGCGCCCCTGTAGTTTCGGTGTTAGGAGTGTCAAATTTAATATGTCTGATTGACATCCACCTGGAAATGTCAAGAGAAGACTTAGCAGTAGGAGTCTGGAGTTCAAGTGAGTGGTCCAGACTGGACATACGAACTTGAATGTCAGCAAATGTATAGATTGTATTTAAAACCATGAGATTGAATGAGATCACCAAGAGAATGAAAGTAGACAGAGAAGAAATCCAAAGATAGAGCCCTGGGGCACTCCAAAATTCAAAGTGAAAAGGGGAAGAACCACAAAGGAAACTGATGAATCCTAGCACTTAGCTCTGAGAATATGGATATGACTGTTTTTGGTTAAATCAGAAGAATTCTATTGATTAACCATATTTGCAGGTGATCTTTTAAGTTGACTCAGCTTTTGGTCCCCTTTGCTTTGCCTAATCTCCCTTAGCTTTATTACATCTTTGAATAACTAGCACTTCCATTCCACTTAAGAATAAGAAGGCTTCTTTGAAAACCTTATTTCTGAGGGCTGTCATATGCTAAACTCTGAGTTAGCTCCGTGATGGCTAGAATGGCAATTATAGACTGAATTTTAGAACTGAAAGAGACTTAAACTTCTAGTTAACTAGCTAAACTTCTCATTTTAAAGATAACAGCTGAAGCCCAGAGAGATTAAGTAACTTGCCAGGATCACATAGCTGAGTTCCTAGTCCATGGCTATTGTACTACCTTCAGGAGAATCTTTCTATTATGTATCGCATAGTCGTTAAGAGTGCAGACCCAGGAGCTAGATGGACTCCCTGGGCCACTTAGCTATTTTGGATAAGTTGAAACTGATAAGCTTCAGTTTCCTCATCTGTACAGTAGAGATAATCATAGTAGCTACCTCTTAAAGTTGTAAAGTGAAAATGAAGAAATACATTTAAATAGTTAGAGATAATTGAGATTCATTCATGCTGTCTTCCAAACTGTAGGTTCCGAAGTCTGCATGAGTGTAAGTCTTTTGGAATACTTTCGTTGACCTTAGAATCATGTGATCTTGAAGTTATTTATTAATTTATCCATAAAGAATGGATTCTTTGGAGAGTCAGAGAAGTAGCCCGGGCTCCTCTCTAACTCCAGTATATGTCTGTGTTCTGAAAATGTACCTGATGAATTTTGAGAAATAAGTTTTAAAGGGGGTTGCTGAAGCAGGAGAAATGAGTAATGAGTAGAAAGGGAAGAAGCAAGAATTCAATGTTTCCAATTTTGCTGGGAACTCTTTGAGCACCTGGTCAAATCAAGTCCCTGCAGATTTCTCTGTCAATCAAGAAGACTTTCATTTCTATGCCTCAGTTACCCCTCCCATTTATCTTTCTCTGCCAGTGTTTCCAATAGTTAGTTCCTACTTTTATAGATCTTTAATCTCCCCCACACTCCACCCCCCAACACACACACACACTCTTTTCTTTGAGTAAATAATAGCGCCTTTGCCTATTTGCTCTAATTTTTTCACAGCTTTGCTTCTGGCTATTTGCTGCATCTTTTCCTCTCTCTCAAGCAGTATTTTTTAATCTTGTTACTTAATCTTGTGAAGCCCCTTAATCTGCTGGAAGGCATCCAGCGATTTTCTGTCTGCTCTCCGCCACTGGGCAGTATCCTTGCCATTCTCCTTTTAGGTAAAATCCTAGGACTGTTTTGCTTTCTCCTCTCTCTGGGGCTTGATTGCCTAATATGGTAAGGTATGTCCCAGACAAGACTGCACTGTTGAGATAGAACAACAGTTTGACTAAGTTTAAAGACACCGTAGGTGAGCTGTCAGAGCTATCAGGATTAGTTATTTATGTAATAAAGTAATATTTTTCACAGTATACCATATAACAACCACAATCTTGTGTTTTGGTTTTTTTTTTTTAAGTAAGCCTCTCTTCCTTTTAATCAAGTGAAAGGATAAGAAAATATAGATTTTCCTCCCTCAGCCTCTTTATCTTTAGCCAGATAAGAAAAAAAAAAAGATGACGAGAATGGGGTAGTTTGTCCCCAAATTGAGAGGGTTTTGAGAAGTCTGAGAAATTTGGTTATATAAAAATGCTTATAAGGATATTAAAAATAAAGATAGATTTAATAAGTGATGGCTGTTATAAACAGTCTTGTCGTAGCCAGCCTGTGGGAGTTGGCAAGCTTTCACATGAAGAAAAGCAAGCTGTCCTGGATTTGTACAATTGATGACAATAGGAAGTCCCAAGGAAGGAGATGGAGATTGAGACATGGCAGCCAACGAGCTCTGTGTGTGGGAAGCTGCCTTCTATCCAGTGTGCACTAAAGAATCTTCTCTAGTGGTTGACTCCATATTAGCCTGGAAGGATCTTTCCTTTCACTATACATTTGCTCTTGCTTTGCAACTGTAGTTTCTTAAAATACTGCAGATGCTATGATTTTCTATATATGGGTCATACTGTGCCTTGCTTTTAGCTCAAGCTATATAAATCAACAAAGTTTCTTTTGGCATCTTCCTTTTAAGGACTCTATTAATTTTAGGTCGTGCTGTTGCCAAGGAAATCTCAGTAATCAAAGCTCACATGTATTCCTTTGAGACCCTGTAATTTTTGGACCCACTGTCCCATTACATCAGTGAATTCTGCTGTAGTCAGAAATCTTTTTCAAGACAGAATAAATTGCCCTTCAAGGTATCTGTTTGGGCTTTGCTCAAACTTCTTATCCAAAGATGTGGAAGGTTTATCAACTAGTAAGGATAGTACAGTTAACCCCTTGACCTTTTACTTTCTTCCAATTTCTTCTGCCTCAGATTGCCTTCAAGGTATTAGTTTGTGTTAGTGACCTGTGACCTTCTGTCTCTTTGTTGAGCTTGAAACTCTGCTGGAACTTTTTTTATGATTATAAAGGTAACATATGTCATTATAGAAAATATATGAAGTATAGAAAAGTGTAAATCAGTGGTTCTTTTTTTTTATTTTTTTAAAGATTTTATTTATTTATTTGAGACAGAGAGAATGAGAGACAGAGAGCATGAGAGGGAGGAGGGTCAGAGGGAGAAGCAGACTCCCTGCCGAGCAGGGAGCCCGATGCGGGACTCGATCCCGGGACTCCAGGATCATGACCCGAGCCGAAGGCAGTCGCTTAACCGACTGAGCCACCCAGGCGCCCTAAATCAGTGGTTCTTAAAAGCAGTGGGAGCATTTGTAGAGGTTACAAACATTCATAGAGGTATTTTTAAGGGTCACAGTGATGGGGGATGCTCTACATGCATTTAGTGGACAGGGGCCAGAGATGCTAGCTGTCCTAGTATGTCCCATGTAAAGCTTACTTGACTTTTGACTATCTTCCTGGACATTCATAGGTGAAAACTTATGCTCTGTTATCTGAGTCTAAAAGCAAACTTGATTTTATGTATAAACTCACATTTTATGGCAGAGGGAATCTAAAAATTCAACCACCATGTACTGAGGAAAAACTGTAGTTTTAGTTTTATCATTCCTGATAGCACTCCCACTTGCATAAGTGGCATTGTTATAAAACACATTCTACAGATCTGCATCTGACTTCGATCTTCATGGTGATCTATAATGGGTCCAAGCCTCTGATTATTTCATTATACCTTCTAGTATTATTGGCCCAAGAGTTTATACTTTGAAATACATATTTCATTATAAATTTCTTTTGTTTTTCTTCATAGTTTTTTAAATAATTTAAGCTACGTTTTGTATCTATGAGTTTTATTTCAGAATAGTAAAGATTGGGGGGGTTGCTGTTAGAAAATATTTGTTATAAAAGGGGATTCTTTGTATTATAAAGAACAAGAAAATACTGTCCAAAGTTATATCACTCAGAGGAAATTACTCTTTAACATTCTGATGAATTTTCTGCTGGTATTTTCCCTAAGTTTTTTTTTTTAAACATATTCAAGACTGACTAATGACATTTTTAAGAAAAGGATCATTTCCAACCTGAGCATTCCTGGGACCCCATCATTACCATGATGACAGTCTCATAACATTGTCTTCAAAGCAGTTGGGTTCAACTCTTTTATCAAAGTAGTCAGTCCTGTGATGGCTTTGATTACAGAGAACTTCCAGGAATAATTCTCTTTCAGTTGGAATCTAAGGGTTACCTTAGTTATGAAAGTATTTATTTCTTCTCTTGATAGCATGGCTTTAACCATGGCTTAGGCTTAGCTAATGTCAGAGTTCTAGCCCCATGATTGAGGTAAAAAGCTTAGTGTGGGATTTGCATCTCTTTTTCAGCAAAGGGAGTGTTTATAGATTTGCCCCAGCAGGAATGTTGCCCTCAAGGCACTAACAAATGTTGCCTTTAAAGGTCTTATTCATGTAGGACCTAAAATGTAGGATAGTTGGGGTGAAAATGTAAAGATAAATGGTTACAATCTACCAGTCTTAATTTTCTGTATACTATCTCAGTTTTCGATGAAAGAAGTTTAAGAATCAGCAGCCATTTAGTTGACATGAATTTCTTTCATAGAAAACCCATAGTTTTATATCCAAATATGATTTTTCAAGATAATGTTCATATAGGTGTGGTTTACCAGTATGTACTTTTGAAAATATTTGGCTTTTTTAATGCGTTAAAAATGTTTTCTTATACCCTGAACTCTTACACCTTAAACTATACCAATGTTTTGACTACTGAGAAGAAAGGAGGGACATTTTTAAGACCCATTGGCATAAGTCATGGGGACTTAATGAACAGTATGGCAACTGTAGTTTAAAATGCTGTGTTTCATGTTTGAAAGTTGCCAAGAGAATAAATCTTAAAAGTTTTCATTATAAGAAAAAAAACTCTGTAACTATGGTGAGGGATTTTAACTAGACTTATCATCATGGTGTTTATTTTGCACTATATACAAATACCTAATCATCATATTGTACATGTGAAACTAATATGTGTCATATACACCTCAATTTTTTTTTTTTTTAAAGATTTTATTTATTTGTTTGACAGAGACACAGCGAGAGAGGGAACACAAGCAGGGGGAGTGGGGGAGGGAGAAGCAGGCTTCCCACCGAGCAGGGAGCCCGATGTGGGACTCGATCCCAGGATCCCAGGATCATGACCTGAGCCGAAGGCAGACGCTTAACGACTGAGCCACCCAGGCGCCCTATACACCTCAATTTAAAAAACACTGGCAAGTTAATAGCTCAGACTAAAACTTACTTAGCTCTTGGGGGACTTTTAAAAGTGATATACAAAATTAGTGAGTCATGGGGCTGTCTATGGTTGCTGAATGCTTAGTGTCTCATTTCTCCCAGTGTCTAGTATAGCTGCTTGCTGGCTCTTGTGGAGGGTGAACACTGCCTTCCTATGGTCCACGGGGAGGGCAGATGTCTCTGCCTGTTCTCCAGTAGTGTGTGGGGCGGGGAGGACAATGGCGGCAGGGCCAGCCTAGTTTTCATCTTTGGTACATTACACTCTCTAGGTCAGGGCTTAGCAAAGCTTTTATATAAAGGGCCTGGTGTAAATATTTTCTACTTTGTGGTCCGTGTAGTCTGTTGCCACTACTCAACTCCTCTATTTTTTTTTTTTTAAGATTTTATTTATTTATTTGACAGAGAGAGGCACAGCGAGAGAGGGAACACAAGCAGGGGGAGTGGGAGAGGGAGAAGCAGGCTTCCCGCCGAGCAGGGAGCCCGATGCGGGGCTCGATCCCAGGACCCTGAGATCATGACCTGAGCCGAAGGCAGACACTTAACCACTGAGCCACCCAGGCACCCCACTCAACTCCTCTATTATAGTGGGAAAGTAACCGTAGACAATATGTCAATACATGCAGTGTCTGTGTTCCAATAAAACTTTACTTATAAAAACAAGTTGGTGGGCTGGAGTTGGCTTACCGCCCAGGCCACAGTTTGCCAGCCTCTGGTCTTGGTTACAGACTCAGAAATGTTTGCTGATGTAAACATGGCTCCAAATGTCAATTTGTTCTCATCCAAGCGGTTTTCTGGTAATTCAGCATTTTTCCAATTCCTCTGATTCTTTAGTATCATTGACACTTTGTGGGGCAGAGGAAGTCATTTGGAGTGATACGTGTTGTTTGTCCTCACTTGGAGAAGCATCAGTTCTGGTCATGCTGCAGAAAACAAGCTTTAAAGATTCCTGAATGAAGGAGTAAAGGAGGGAGAATTTCTTCCATGTCATTTTAAATGTAGTTTCTCTGTTCCGTCTTAGTTCATTACCTTTTATCTTTCTTTTTTTTTTTTTAAAGATTTTATTTATTTATTCATGAGAGACAGAGAGAGAGAGAGACAGAGGCAGAGGGAGAAGCAGGCTCCCCACGGAGCAGGGAGCCCGATGCGGGACTCGATCCAGGGACTCCAGGATCATGACCTGAGCCGAAGGCAGTCGCTTAACCAACTGAGCCACCCAGGCGCCCATTACCTTTTATCTTTCTTAAACATGTTTTTATCTTTTTCATGAAGTATAGTTGAACACAATGTTACATTACTTTCAGGTCTACAACATAGTGATTCAGCAAGTCTATAGGTTATGCTACGCTTACTACAGTATAGCTACCGTCTGGTCGTTCATTACCTTTTGAGGAGAAAGTCTGAAATGGTTGATTCTCCTAATTAATGTCCCTATCTGCTTTTTTCATCGGATCCTATCCCTTCTTCCCTCCCACAGACCTGACTTTGAGGTTAGCTAAAATTACAGCTTGGGGAGATATAATCACTTGACACTTGAGAAATTCTGTTTTTTTAAGGCTATGGCCATAAATAAGTTCGCTTTAAGGCTCACAGATTCTTGGAAGGGTACCTGTCATTCACTTTAATTGCTGGTTGTCATTGAATTCCTTAGTCAGGAGTAGGTTATGGAGTTTATTAGTTTTTTTGCCTTGTTAACTTTCAGTTTGCAGAATATATACAGGAAGAATTTGGGGGAGATTTACAGAGGGCGGTGACAGAAATCTTTAAAGCTTTGACCTAGGGGCGCCTGGGTGGCTCAGTCATTAAGTGTCTGCCTTCGGCTCAGGTCATGATCCCAGGATCCTGGGATCGAGCCCTGCATTGGGCATCGGACTCCCTGCTCAGCCAGAAACCTGCTTCTCCCTCTCCCACTCCCCCTGCTTGTGTTCCCTCTCTAGCTGTCTCTCTCTCTCTGTGTCAAATAAATAATAAAATCTTTAAAAAATAAATAAATAAAGCTTTGACCTTGGGCTTACTTGAAATGATCATTAAGAGGAGTGGATTTTTGGAAAGAGAAACTAAAATTCTGGTTCTTGAACAGCTTTAAGGAAAAAAGTGATGAGAGCTGACAGTGATAGGTCACAGTAAAGACTCATATCACATATCGGAATCAATGATGTGTTGGCACAGTTAATTTTGTGCCAAGTAAACAAAACCAGATCCTTTCTATAGAATAAAGGTCTGCCTAATGTATGACATGGTGTCTAAGAAGTCTCTTCAGTCACTGGTGACCTCTGGTTCTCGAATGAAATGAACTCATGAAATATTGTTTGGACAACTTATAAATCATTTCTGGGGTGTTCGACTTAGAGCCAAGGGCAAGTTTGGATACTGCTATCTGGCAAGCTGAGCCATTTTCAATAATTATGTAATAGGTGAAGCTTCTGTAGTAGTCTTCCTCAAACTTGTCAATAAGAATCATTGGGGTCATTTGTTTATAATACAGAATTTCAGGCCTCTCCCTGTTGAGATTCTGAATTAGGAAAGGATGTTGTGGTGGAGGGTGGAAAACCTGGGAATCTGTATTATAATAGAAGTCTCCTAGGTGATTCTTAACAGGCACATTTGACAAACACTGTTCCTACAGGTATAATATTTAGGGATTGCTAATATCCCAGGTAGGTCATTATTAAAAAGTAGGATTAACTGTGGCACACTGAGGGGACTTAGAGCCAATCTCTACTCCTTGTTCTACTCCAAAAATGCCCATTTAACCCATAGAGAATCAAATTCTTAAAGGCCCCCTAGGACAGTCCGGTCCCATTCAGGAAGTCTTTGGCTCACATAGCAGCATGCATTTATTCAATCAAGAAATAGTTATTGGTTACCTAGTATGTGTCAAATATTATGCATTAAGGATACAGAAATGTATAAGGTAGACAATGTTCCTGCCCCTCATAATATTCACATTTTAATGGGGCAGGTGATATTCCTAACAGACATATAAGTTGAGATATCACATAGGCAGTTGCACATAGGAATCTGGTGTTCGTGAGAGTTATTAGAGCTGGAGATAAAGATATTTGGGATTCATTGCCTTAGAGATGATACTCGGAGGTGGTGAACTGGGAGAGATCTCTCAGGAAAAGGTTGTAAAGAAAACAGGAGTCCATGACCACGCCCTAGATTACTCCAGGGCCGGCTCTAGACAGAAACAGGAATATTTCTTCCATTGGATCAGGAGAACATATATAAGTTGGTGGATCTCATATGGGGAAAATGAAGTAGTTCTGATCTGACTTTCTGCTACACACAACACACCACACACACACATACACACACACACACACAGAGTTTTTTTTATACCTAAAGAGCAATTAGAGTCTATTAGTGTCCAAATGAAAGATAATGAATGAGATTTCTAACGTTAAGTATGGTTTGAATGGAAGAAACTTAAGAAATATGAAAACTAAACAGGATTTGATATTTTACTGGATGTGGACAGTAAACATAAAGAAGAGTCTAGAGTGGTTGAGAAGATACATGGATTGGTAGAAACAGTATTGGCTTTGGAGCCAGAAAACCTAGGTCCAAAGCTAGTTCCATCTCTTACTAGCTGTATGGTCTTGGAAAAGTAATTTAACCTCTCTGATCTGAAAGTACTTTAATTGACTGTAAAAATGAGATTGTTATTCCTATCTTGTAGGCCTGATGTAAGGACAGCAATAATAATGTATTTCACTTTAAATAGTGCCTAGCTTTAGCGAGTTTTTAATTAACAAAAGCTGCTAGTATAATAATACTAAATCAGTCTTTTTCCCCCGTATCTTTGAGCTTTCACACTTTATTCCCATTTCCTGGAATGCTCTTCCTCCTACTTTACTGCCTCTTTCTCTCCCCACTCCCTTTTTTAACACCCATTCATGATTTAGGTTAGGCCCCACCTAGGGCCTCCAAGATTGCTTCCTTTGACCCCTCCTCAGAGTAGACTAGGTTCTCCTCAGTATCTTGAATTAATCTTTAATACACAGTGATAATTATTACTGTGTGGTATTCGCCAGTTAAACTAAAATCCTTAAAAGCAGGTCTGTTTCTTGTTCATTATTTTAGCTCCCCCAGGATCTAGCAGAATATCTAGTATTTAGGATGTCTTCTATGAAGATTTGTAGAACAGTCCAATTAATGACATTCATGTTTCCAATTTTGATGACTGCTTGGATAATATGCCATTAATGAGACTGGGAATTCAGAAGGAAGAACGTGTTTGCAATGAAGATCGTGTGTTTGCTTTTGGACTTGCTGACTTTGAGGTACCTATCAGACACATGAAATTACATATCTTACAGGCAATTAGATACATAGGCCTGAAGTGTGGGGAAGGAAGGGGCCAGAAATAAAGAGTTAGAGGGTATCAGCCTGCTGGTAATAGTTTTGAACTATGAAAAGGATGATATTTTCCAAGAATAAGTTAGAGAGCAGTTGGTTCTCAACTTTTTTTCTTCCCCATTGTTGTGAGGGATGCACTTGTGGGAGTAACTGGTTTGGTATCACAATGATTCTAAAGCAGGGTGGGCAAAAGGAGTACATGCCCAAGGGGAGGCCTCTCAGAAGGTTTGTGGGGTGCTAAGGGGGACCACTGCTGTGAGAAAGGAGAAATAGACAGTTTAGAACAGAGGCCGGCCACACCAGTGCTTACGGGATAAGCCGAGGAGGAGAGGTGCTCATGAAAGAGACCAGGGAGGAAATGGTCAGAGAAGGAAAAGAGCCAGGAAAGAATTTGTTCCATCAAACAATGGAGTGAAAAGTTTCAAGGACTCGAGGTGACCAAAACTTAACTTCGTATAGCTCAAGCAAAAGGCTTATGTAACTGGGAAATCTGTACGTTGATCCAGGCTGGTGTCAGGCATAGCGAAATGCAGGAGGCTAAAACTTGGTCCTCAGAGTCCTGCCTCCTTCTCTGTGTAGACCACAGAGGAAAAATATCTTCTCTGTCTTAGTGTTCATCTATCCAGTTGACCCTGCCTGGGTCAGGTAAACTTCCCTGAACCAGTTTCTGTAGCCAGAGATTAGACGGTTAGAGGGGCAGTGAAGCATAGTGGTTAAGAGCCAGCACTTTGGGGGCGCCTGGGTGGCTCAGTTGGTTAAGCGACTGCCTTCGACTCAGGTCATGGTCCCAGGGTCCTGGGATCGAGCCCCGCACCGGGCTCCCTGCTCGGTGGAGAGCCTGCTTCTCCCTCTACTTCTGTCTGCTGCTCTGCCTACTTGTGCTCTCTCTCTATCTCTGTTAAAAATAAATAAAAATCTTTAAAAAAAAAATTTATAAAAAAAATAAAAATAAAAGAGCCAGCACTTTGGAACGAAGGTATCGGAGTTCAGATCCCTGCTCTGCTACTTACTGTGCAACCTTGGGCAAAGTGCGTACTCCTTCTGTGCCTGAGTTTCCTCAACTCTAACATGTAAGAAATAACAGTAGCTATCACTTGGGTCATTTCTTCAAATGAGATAATACAGATAAAGCTTAGAGTGCTGGACATGGTAAGTGTTCCATAAATGTTAGCTACCATGGTGATGGTAATGATGACGGTGGTAGTGATGGTTGCTAATGAGGAGGCGGCAGCAGCTACCAGTCGTTGCCCGGGTAGGGTTAGGAGAAGGTCAGCCCCATGGATGGCTCTCCACAGGATGTAAGGATCCTGTTACCAAAAGGAGAGAAAGGGATAAAGCGCTGGGAAAACAAACTGTAGCTACCACAGTCCTCTGTAATCATATCCAGTTTGATTCTGTAGTCCACATAGAGTCTGAGAACCCCAAAGTACCCAGTGGATTTGGCAATACGGAGATCTTGCTGGCGTGTGAGAGCAGTTTGGTGGTCTGGGTGACAAAGCAGTGGTCCCTTCTCTCTGTGACTGTCTGCAATAATGATCTTGATGAGTTAATAGTATCTGGTTAGTAGCCATTTGCTCTGTGGGCAAAGCTCCAAGATGGTTTGCTGGGAAGGAAGGAAGGGAGGGAGGGAGAAAGGAAGGAAGGAAGGAAGGAAGGAAGGAAGGAAGGAAGGAAGGAAGGAAGGAAGGAAGGAAGGAAAAGGGAAAGGGAAAGGGGGGAAGGGGAAGGAAAGGAAAGGAGGAAAGAAAGAAAGAGAGAAAGAGGGAGGAAGGAAGGGAGAGAGAGGGAGAGAAAGAAAGAAAGTCTTCGTAAAACTTGGAAGAGTTCAAACACATCTAATTATCATTTCATTTGGCAGATTGTGGTGACTGTCTGATTCCATGCTTTACTCTGAATTGGGCTTCCTCCTAACCGTCCTTATTCCACATTTCTGCTTCCTCTCCTTGTTGAGAACAGATGGTAGATCAACATTCTTGCCTGCTCCTGCAAGCATGTTTTGAAGGAACGAAAAGCAAATATTCCTCTACCCCAAAGGAGCATTTTCCATGTTATGCTAGCAATTATGAAAGGAGCTAGTTATTGGATTAGCTAGTGAGATGTGATTGTCAGTCATTGTCAGATTCTCATTACTGGTAATGTTGTCCAGACCTACCATGTTTCCTCTGACCATTTTTTTACCTTTCTTTATGTTTCACTTACTTGTTTACAGAGCGCCTTCAGAGAGAAAGCCTAATTCAGGATTGACAAAGTTCTGCTAAGCCATCCCAAGATTATCGTAACTAAAGAAGTTCAATAGAGTGCAGTTGTGGAAAACAGCCCTTAGAGGTTCTGGATTAATCTGGAATGGCTTCCTGAAAGAAAAATTCTGGAAGAATTATATGGGAACTTTTCCTCCCAGCATTCCCCCTCCTAGGTTACGTCATCACCCCAGAAAAATGACACAAATAAAACAGAGCTATATAACAAGTAAGTATTAGGGAAAAGTCAAGAACTGAGAGTTCTAGCTTCCAACTTGACCATTAATAAAAGCACATTGCAGTGTAATAATGAATAAGCTATGAATAAGCTGTTCCCAGCTATGCATTTAGCTTAGTCCCTTAAAGTTTCTTCCAGAATTTACTTCCTAAAAGTGTTTTTTTACTGCAACCTACCACGGAGCTTCAAGGAATAAATTTAATTTAGATAGTCATGATTATTAGAAAACTATTTCAAGACGGACAACTGGTTAACATCTATAAGGGAAAGTATATAACCTCACTAGTATTCAAAACTATAAATTAGTATTGTAAGTAGGGCTTTTTTTTTTTTTACCGACCAAAATAGGCAAAGATTTTGAAAAGATAATGCCCTATTTAGGTGAGAGTCTGGTGAAATGGGCCTCTTCGTATTTTACTGTTGAGAATGCAAGTTAATACTTCCTTTTCGGAAAGCAAATTGTCAAACTATGAAAAGCCCCAAATTGATACAGAATTTCCACTTACGGAAATCTTTCTCTAAGAAACAGTCCTAAATATAAGAGGGTCGGGGAAGCTTTATATGCAGAGATTTTCATCACAGGGTATGTTATTGTATGTAGCTCTGTAAACATTTATTCATTCAGTAAATACTTGAGTACCTATTATGTGAAAAGCTGTTTGCTAGGTACTATTGAACAAAACAGATTGAGTCCATTTAGCTGTTTGTAATAGTGGAAAAATTGGAAACAACCTAAATGTCCAGTATTCTGGCAGCAGTTAAGTAAACTATGATTCATCCATGCAATGGAATACTATGAATCATAGTTTGTTTTACTGTTCCCTGACTACTAGCCATTTAGGGGTGTTTCCTTGGAACAGATTAGAGTATGAGGCAGCCATTTAAAAATGAGTTACAAAGATAGTGTAATAACCTGGATAAATGCTTATGATAAAAAGATTACTGAATGAACTAGATGCACAGTTATGTACGTAATAGGAGTACAACTGTGAAGGGATAGAGGATACCCAGGCCCAGGGAAAAAGACCGGGGTGGGGGATGTCTCCAGAGTGTTACCAGTGATTGTGTTTCTAAGGTGCGACTAAATATGACTGGCTTTTTTCTATTTTTCCTCGTTTTCTTTAATGCTCCCCTGTTACTTGTATTTTTTTTTTTTTTCTTAAATGCTTTGGCCCCACAAACTTCCCAAAAGTGAAGGCTTGCCTGAGAGTGAAGACTGCTTGAACCAAGTGGGAATTTTGTCAGAGCACTTTTTCCCTCTCTGGTGATGGGTTGCGTGTTTCTGGTAGAGTGGAGGTATTGGATGGTGGAGTCGAGAAGTCTGCTGGGCACCCGCCCCATCCCTAATATCATCTGTGTCCACGTATACAGCAGTGTGGATGGTGAGGTGCCTTTCAATGAATGTTGGCTTGTGTTTTTGTTTTTAAAAAATGTCTTTAGAATGTTATCTGAAGACTGCTTGGGAGTGGGGCTGGTTATATGCTAATTCTCCATCTTCACACCTATGAAGTTGGAATCTACGTGACTTTTAGTGCAGTGTGGTGAAATTAAGTAGTTCATATAAATTCCCACTGTGACCATAGTCAAAGCGCTGAGAAGCTCTAAGAGTTATTGAGTATTCCTTGCCTCCTTAACCTAATTTTTTAATCCACTCTTCCTTCTTTCCAGTAGAACTCCCAACTTTACACTTTCCTTCTTCATTCTCTTCCCTACATTTCTATTCACATGAAATTTCTGGTTGTGCAGACTTTCCAGTGTGCAGAGTCAGACCCCTCACGTCCTGTGACTGCGGCAGGCTGCTCACTTTTGCCCCTCTCTGCACTTTGATGTGATCAGTGTGAGATTTATTTTCATTTTCTTCTCAACTATCAGTGACAGACATGTTTGTAGAAAAGACCTGTTTTCCTCTGTGGTGTCTGAGACTGTGTGTAGGGGTTTTATTTTGGTCTGGCTTGGTTTGCTTTTCTCTATTTAAAACTTGGATTGTGTCTACACCCACACAGAAACTTCATCCAGTCACCAGGGACCAGTAGGCTGTTCCTTTGCAGAGTGATGATCAGAAAAAGCCATACCTCTGGTGATTGTGTTTCAGTTTGAAGACTGATTTCAGGAATGCATGGTTTTCTTCCTTTACCTGCCAAGTTATTTACTCAGCAAACTGAAGAGTGGAAGACTCGGCATACTTATGAAGTACCAAACTGTTGAGATCACAGAAAATTATTTCTGGAAGGTACTTTAGAAGCTATTCTAGCCCAACTCCCTTATTTTACAGATAAAACACCTGGGGCCCCAAAAGGGATCATGGCTTAACCTATGCTGTACAATAGCTTAGTGGCAGAGAATGAACTAGAACAGTTCTGAATTCCCAGATCAGCATTCTTTCCACTGTGCTGATGGCTGTCTTCCAGGTGCAGGAGTGCAGGTGGTGCTTATTACAAAGACTCTGCTGGCTACAATGCTGTGCCTAGGGCTGTGGAAAGCACCCTCTTCTTTTTCTCAGTCCAATTCCATTTATGGTAGAGTTTATACACCAAGGTCTACAATAAAGTCCGCTGCTGTCCCAAGTTTCATACCTTTTTAAAATCATCTTCCCTCCGTTTCTGAGTTTTCAGTCTGTTACGTATTTCAATCCAAACTACTTCCAAGTAACCAGAATATTCCTCCACTACAGTTGATTTTGATTTTGAACCTTGGATATATTTGCTAATGTTTATAGACTGGTGTGGTTAGGAGAATTGAACTGTTATTATTTCAAAAATAAAAGCTTCTCCTAGGACTTCCAGGTCAGGATGGCAAAGTAAGGACACTGAATCCTTTTCCTCTCATTACAAAGTTAAGAAGTAATGGGTATATATTTTTTAAAGATTTTTAAAAATACACAATCATACTTAAAAACAAGAAAGTAAGTCTCTTTAGAGGGCCAATAATGGAGAGAAAAGCCACTGTGGTAGGGGAGCTATAAAGGGATATAGGCAATTGGGTCAGGGTTTTTTGTAAGGATTCTGCCTCCTCAGAGCATGAACCAGGAACACACTATGCTGTCTGCAGATGTGGGCTGGGTTAGTTCAGCTCATCCCAGTAGCATCACAGAAATACACCGCTTACACATGACCAGAAATCAGGAAGGACAGCCAGAGGCAGCAAGCACAAGGACCCACTGAAGATAGAACCCAGAGCTGTCAACTTAAGATCAGGTTCAAGGCCAGCATCTTACCAGGTCTAAGCTGAGGCAACTTGAAACCACCCTGTAGAGACAGGTACTCATATTTTAACACTGTCATAGAAATTGAGTCCTCAAAATACTACAAAGAATTCATAAAATTTAAGACCATGAAAAGCAGTCAGGAGACCCAACAAATGAGAGGATTGATACCTGAGAGAAAAAGATAATAGAACAACCTAAAGAGGGTTTTAAAATAAGTTAAAATTCTCAACAAACAGGTTAGATCCCACAAAATAAGAATAACGGGTAATGAAACAAGAACAGAAAGGTGTGAGAAAGAACCACTTCAAAGTCTTGGAAGTGAAAATGTAACATTGAAATGAAAACAATATCTAATGTTGAAGTGACAGAAGAGAGAGACTGCACAGCGTACTGCTTCCAGCTTCAGAGAAAAACCAGTGAACTGGAAATAGGGCAAAGAAGACGTCTCAGTGCAGTGTCAAGATGGAGGTAGGAGACATGGAGAATTGGGACACAGAACACGGCCTGAGGAGCTCAAGCACAGGTCTGCCAGGAGGCACAAAAGAGCGGAGAAAGGGAATGAATAAAGAGGGGATAATAATAATGAAGATTGCAGTTGAGTATTAATCCATGAAGGCAGGAGTCCTTAGAATAGAAAAACCTCACCCTTAAAGCACGATAAATAAACCTATAGCTACTAATCCTATCCATAATGAATCCATTGTAGGATATTAATGATGAGGGGAAAAATTTTTTTTAAAGATTTTATTTATTTATTTGAGAGAGAGAGAGAGAGAGTGAGCATGAGCAGGAGGAGGGGCAGAGGGGAAGGGAGAGAAAGAATCCAAAGCAGGCTCTGTGTTTGGAGCCTGACATGGGGCTCGATCCCATGACCCTGAGATCACAACCTGAGCTGAAACCAAGAGTCAGACACCCAACTGACTGAGCCACCCAGGTGCTCTGAGAAAAATTTTAAATGCAAAGAAAAGATACAGATAATGTTTCTACAAAATGGTAGTCAAATCGGCATTAGGCTCTGGCAGCAGTAGGTAACAATATCTTCAAAGTGCTGTGGAAAAACAATTATAAACCTACAATTCTAGGCAGTGATTTCTGTATACTAGAGTGAAATAAAGGCATTTGCCGATACACAAGGGCTAACTTCTCAACCCCCAAACTCTTGCTGATGAAAGAACCAAAGAATGTTCTTCAGCAAAAAGAAAAGTACATGCAGAAAACAGTGGAATACTAGAAGCAGAAGTATTAAAATATGGTGATAAAGCTATTTTTTTTCTTTTATGTGTAAAAAACAATCTAAAATTCTAGCAACAACAATGTGTTAAAGATATAAAAGTATGGTAAGGTCCTTATTTTGAGTAGAGAGGATACTGATTAAGTTTATAAACTTGTAAAGAAAAAATATATTTAAATAATTGTGTGTTCAATGTAGGAATAACCACTAAAGTAATAGGAATATAGAAATAGAAGGTACAACTCCTAAATCAGTAGTGGAAAAATCGGTAATTTTTAAAAAATTTTTAAAAGTTTATTTATTTACTTATTTAATGTTTTTTTTTTTTTTTTTTTTTTTATTCATGAGAGTCAGAGAGAGAGAGAGAGAGAGAAGCAAGCTCCCCGCCTAGCAGGGAGCCCGATGTGGGACTCGATCCCAGGACTCTGGGATCATGACCTGAGCTGAAGGCAGACGCTCAACCATCTGAGCCACCCAGGCGCCCTATTTATTTACTTATTTAAATAATCTCTCTACCCAGCGTGGGGCTCGAACTCATGACTTTGAGATCAGGAGTCACATACTCTTTCTTTCTTTTTTTTTTTTTTTTAAAGATTTTATTTATTTATTTGAGACAGAGAGAATGAGAGAGACAGAGAGCACATGAGAGGGGGGGAGGGTCAGAGGGAGAAGCAGACTCCCTGCCGAGCAGGGAGCCCGATGCGGGACTCGATCCAGGGACTCCAGGATCATGACCTGAGCCGAAGGCAGTCGCTTAACCAACTGAGCCACCCAGGC
>NC_138374.1:113756741-113785491 GCF_054177405.1 Leptonychotes weddellii
TTTTTTTAAAGATTTTATTTATTTATTTGAGACAGAGAGAATGAGAGAGACAGAGAGCACATGAGAGGGGGGGAGGGTCAGAGGGAGAAGCAGACTCCCTGCCGAGCAGGGAGCCCGATGCGGGACTCGATCCAGGGACTCCAGGATCATGACCTGAGCCGAAGGCAGTCGCTTAACCAACTGAGCCACCCAGGCGCCCCTCACATACTCTTTCAATTGAGCCAGCCAGGCACCCCTGGAAAAATAGGTAATTTAAAAAATTTATTTACTCAATTCAATAGAAGGCAAGAAAGGAGATAAAAAGAAGCAAAGAGAAAACATAGTAAATAGGAAATATAAAATAAAATATGTAAGCAATCATAATAAATATAAATTCATCTACAAAGCCAGAGAGGCACTCAGATTATTCTACTTACTTTATGCTGTCTTCAAAATGATACTGAAGGGGATAAAAAAATATGGGGGAAAATATATGCAGATACTCATGAAGAAAAAAACTGATATGGCGACATTAATATCCATCAAAAGATAATTTCCTGCCACCTGCTCAATGCCAACTCAACACACCTTCACCTCAGATTGACAGGGACTCAAACTGACACTCTTCCCCTCAGATTCCAGCCCCTGTGCTCAAGTTTGTGCGCAAAAGTGGGCATAATTATAACAGCAGAATGAAGGATCCCAAATAGTGACACTAATTCTGTGGAATATATAATGGATAAAAGGAGTGTGCTAGGCTGAGAACATCGCCAGCAAGCACATCAAAGAACAATACAGCATGATTCTGGTTACTATAAGAAACAAACCCAGGAAAAATGAAATACAATGAAAACAGAGAGGGAGACAAACCATAAGAGACCCTTAACTATAGGAAACAGACTGAGGGTTGCTGGAGGGGAGGGGTATAGGGGGATGGGGTAACTGGGTGATGGACATTAAGGAGGGCACATGATGGAATGAGCCCTGGGTGTTATATGCAACTGATGAATCACTGACCTGTACCTCTGAAACTAATAATACACTATATGTTAATTAATTGAATTTATATTAAAAAAAGAACCCCCCCAAAAAAAGATAATTTCAAGCAAAAAGCATCAAATTATAGGAAGATATTTCTTACTTGTAAAAAAGGAACAATCCACAAACAAGATATAAAATAATGGAAATTTTAAAACAAAAGCTGACAGAGTAGCAAGGAAATAGTATATCGACATTAAGAGTTGCAGATTTTAACACACCTCTATCAGAAACTAATGTCAAACAGACAAAAATACATAAGGACATAAAGGATTTGAACAACACAATTAACCCGCTTGATCCAATAGATATAAAGCATACATGGAATGTGTATACCATGAGGGTCACACTAAATTTAAAATCAACATTCACTCCTTCATTCATCAAATATTTACCGAGCGCCTGGTATTTGCCGTACGTTGCTCTAGGCACTTGCAATACTTATTAGTCAGCAAGACAGATCCTGGCCTCATGAAGCTTAACATTCTAGCAGGCAGGAGGAGGAGGCAGAGAGTGAGCAATAAACATAATAAAGTATATAGCATGTTAGACAGTGATAGACGCAGTTTGAAATAAAAAGAGTTGGAATAAGGAGGATTGGTGGAAAGAGGACAGCTTGTGGTATCCGGTAGGTTGCCTGAGTAAACCTTGTTGACAGACTGAGATTTGAACAAAGATTTGAAGAAGCTGAGGGAGTTACCCACAAAGATATCTGGAGGAAGGGTGTTCCCAGCAGGGGAAACAGCTAGAGCAAAGGCCATAGGGTGGGCAAGTTCTGGCACATACAAGAAATTATAGAGGTGAATAGTAGGGAAGAGAATCAGATCATGTAGGTATAGGGTGTTGTAAACCTTTGTGTTTTACTCTGAGTAAAATGAAGAGCCATTGCAGGATTTTGAGTAGAGGAGTGCCATGATCTGACTTAAGTTTTAAAAGAACCATTCTAGCTGCTACATTGAGATTAGACTTGAGACAAGAGTAGAAACTGGGGGACTATTACAGTAATCCATGCAAGAGATGATGGGAACTTGGATCATGTGGCAGCAGTAGAGGTGTTGAGGGTTGATAGATTCTGGATATGTGGGATGTGAGGGAAAGTGGAGGCTTGGATGACTTCAGGGTCTATTGGCCTGAGCAATTGGAAAGATAGAGTTGCTGTCAAATGACTTTGTGAAGTCTCCAGATGTTGAAGGTTGGGGAGGAAAATCAGGAATCCAGCTTTAGATATATTAAGTTTAAGATATCTATTAGATATCCAGCTGGAAAAATGACAGATCTGTTGCATCTTTGGAGCATTTAGATGTTATTTAAAGTCATGAGACTATATGACATGATGGAAAGACAATATAGAAAGAGGACTAAGGACCAGAACAATAAGGATATTTGACTAATTAAAATGGATTAAAAACCTAAATGTGAGATCTGAAACCATAAAAATCGTAGAACACAGGCAGTAATTTCTCTGACATTGGCCGTAATAACATTTTTCTAGATTTGTCGCCTAAGACAAGGTAAACAAAAGTAAAAATAATCAATTGGGACTACATCAAAATAAAAAGCTTTTGCACCTCAAAGGAAACCCACTGAGTGGGAGATGTTTGCAAATGATGTCTCCAAAAAGGGCTTAATATCCAAAATATCTAAAGAACTTATACAACTCAACACACATACAAACACACAAAAATCAGATTAAAAAATGGTCAGAGGACCTGAACAGACATTTTTCCAAGAAGACATACGATGGCCAAAGACAGGAAAAGATGTTCAGCATTACTAATCATGAGGAAAATGCAAATCAAAACCATAGTGAGATATCACCTTATACCTGTTAGAATGGCTTAAGTCAAAAATACAAGAAATAACAAGTGTTGGCAAGGATATAGAGAAAAAGGAGCCCTGTACACTGTTGATGAGAATGTTAGTTGGTATAGCTACTATGGAAAATAGTATGGAAGTTCCTCAAAAAATTAAAAATAGAAATACCATATGATTCAGTAATTCTGCTATTGGGTATTTACCCAAAGAAAACAAAAATACTAATTTGAAAAGATGTATGCACCTCTATGTTCATTGCAGCGTTATTTACAATAGCCAAGGTGTGGAAGCAGCCTAAGTGTCCATTGATAGATGAACAGATAAGGAAGATGTGGGGTGTGTGTGTGTATACAATGGAATATTATGCAACCATAAGAAAGGATGAGATTGTGCCATTTGAAACAACATGGATGAACTGCACCTACAGGGTATTATGCTAAGTGAAATAAGTCAGACTGAGATGAAAGACAAATACCATATGGTTTCACTGGTTAGTAGAATCTAAAAACAAAACAAAACAAAACACCCAAATGAATAAAAAAACAAAAAGCAGAATCAGATCCATAAACACTAAGAACAAATTGATGGTTGCCAGAGGGGAAAGGGGTAGAAGATACAGGCTCTCAGTTATGAAACAACTATGCCATGGGAATAAAAGGCACAGCATAAGGAATATAGTCTATGATATTGTAATAGTGACGTGTCAGGATTGATGGGGGCTACACTTGTGAACATAGCATAATGTATGAACTTGTCAAATCACTATGTTATATACCTGAAACTGTTGTAACATTGTGTATCAACTGTATCAAAATATTTAAAATTTAACAAAAAAAAGACATTTGACTAATTATACCTAGGTAGTATAAGTTTCTCTGGTTGGAACATCAGACTTTGTGATCATCCTTCTGAGTGGTTAAAAAGAGATTCACTTTCGGGGCACCTGGGTGGCACAGTCAGGAGTCTGACTCTTGGTTTTGGCTCAGGTCGTGGTCTCAGGGTCGTGAGGTCGAGCCCTGCGTTGGGCTCTGTGCTCCGCACGGAGTCTGCTTAAGAATCTCTGCCTCTGGGGTGCCTGGGTGGCTTAGTCGTTGGGCGTCTGCCTTCGGCTCAGGTCATGGTCCCGGGGTCCTGGGATCCAGCCCCGCATCAGGCTCTCTGCTCCGCGGGAAGCCTGCTTCTCCCTCTCCCACTCCCCCTGCTTGTGTTCCCTCTCTCGCTGTGTCTCTCTCTGTGTCAAATAAATAAATAAAATCTTTAAAAAAAGAAAAAAAAAAAGTCTCTGCCTCTGCCCCTCCTCCCACTTGCCCTCTCTTTCTCTCTCTCTCTTTAGAATAAACAAAATTTTTTAAAAACAGATTTGCTTTGCTCTTGGAGTTTTGATTCCAGCTTTAATGATAGGTTTTGTATACTGCCACTCAGTCTGTATTAGGACCAGTAGTGTATATTTGTAAGATAGCTAGGTCACTAGTAGTCTGTGGTATGGAAAAGGTATTTTATTTTTTGGTTTGTTTAAATATGTGTTTACTAGGGACGCTTGGGTGGCACAATCGGTTAAGCGTCTGCCTTCAGCTCAGGCCATGATCCTGGGGTCCTGGGATTGAGCCCCACATTGGCCTTCTTGCTCAGCAGGGAGCCTGCTTCTCCCTCTGCCTGCCCCTCCCCTTGCTTGTGCTCTCTCTCTCCTCTCTCTCTGACAAATAAATAAGTAAGTAAGTAAGTGTTAATTAAACATACAGAGACTATGACCTTAACTCCCATAAAGCATTGTATTCACCCCCCCAAATTGACTCACCCAGATAGTAACATTACATGCAGCATCTTGCAAACTGATTAGAACAGTGCCTAGGGCACTCAGATTAGTTATTATATGCCCTTTGTGCTCAAACAAAGCAATATGTGGTTCTATGTATGTCAGTCAGTCAGTCGGTCATCGTGGAGCTTAATTCTTTCTGGAATTGCATGCTAAGCAACAGACTCCAGGAATCTAATTAATTTGATCCCCACGTTGGTCCTGTTTGCCACAAACATTACCATGCCTCATGAGCCTCACAAGCTGTGTTTCTTAGAGAAATGCATATGTAGCTCTTACACTCTGCAACAGTGTTTGCCTCCGTATAATTGTGTTTATGTGGAATTACATTGGCATTGCAATGTGGGAATGACAGGGTTGACAGGACCATTAACTTGAGTACCCTGGGAATTGTTCACCCCCTCCCCCATGGCTGACTGAAAGAGCTGTGTTTCTGAATTATATTATGGTGTGGGAGTTTGAAATGGATTTCTTATTAAACGTACATAGACTGTTCTTTACCTGCCATGGGCAAAAATAATTTGGACAGAAAATAGTACTCTCCCTATGAAATGTTTTGTCTTTCAACTTTTTCTCTGTATGAATGGCCTTTTTTTAAATCTCTTGTATCTTTTAGGTATAGGGAGAAACTTTTATGTTATCTTCAGAGTTGTAGGTGTACTTTTTAGCCAGAACCAAAGCTCAAACTTCCTCTGGCAGATCCCTAGTGAAAGGGCAAACTTACGTCCAGTGGAAATTGGAAAGACAGAAAAAGGAAAAATTGGATATTGAGAGATTCACTTGGCACAGAAGAAAATAATTTGAGCATAAGAGAAATGAGAGCATTAGAAACTAAACCTAGCAGTGCAGTGGCATCTTCCATTTTCAACTGTTTTGAAGTATTTTTAACTGAGAGCATGGACATAGAGCATACACAGCACAGAGACAACTCATAAAGCATACGGACAAACTGACGCTATGTATGTCAACAGTATCTGCAAAGCAGAAAGGGTGCATGCCAGGGCGCCTGGGTGGCTCAGTTGGTTAAGCGACTGCCTTCGGTTCAGGTCATGATCCTGGAGTCCCGGGATCGAGTCCCGCATCGGGCTCCCTGCTCGGCAGGGAGTCTGCTTCTCCCTCTGACCCTCCTCCCTCTCGTGCTCTCTGTCTCTCATTCTGTCTCAAATAAATAAATAAAATCTTTAAAAAAAAAAAAAAGAAAAGAAAAAAGAAAGGGTGCATGCCAGTTCATTGTAGCCTAGGAAGGTTCTTTCATGACTTTTCCAGGATCTGTACTATTACAAGAAAATTAAGTGTTGAGTTCTAACTACATTTTTAATGCTAAGGAGGTAGTATTCTTAGTAAACCTAGATGAATGGAGCAGATTTTATATCTGGACCAACTATAAATTCATAATTATGAAAGATTCAAAATTTCTACATGAACCATACATAGATTGCTTTTCTTAGTAATGGCCCTTTGCCTTAAAAGTCTGCAATTACTAATAATGGGAAATATTGTTCCTTTTCTTACCACCTAATGGAGCATTCAGCCAAATTTATAGACTTTAAAGAAAATTACCAAAATACTACAAAAAATAATAAATCAGGTTGATGACAGTTAAAAAACTTGAACTTAAAGTAGAATTTCTGAACCTTTGTGTTTATAATTTATTTTTATAGATTTCTATTACTCATAGCTTATGATGATTCTCTGATTTTATACTTTTAAGTGGTAGGTTACATTGTCAAGAAGCTCATTATTACCAAATACTGAGCCTAAGTTTAAGGCATGTTACCACCAGATGGTAGTACATTTTGCCTGATATACAGATTATAAGCACAACATAAATATCGAACATATCTTTATGCACTAAACAAATTTATTTATTTTAAAGGCTACTCTAAAGTATAATTAAGTATTTTAAGGTATTATAAAAAAAAACGTGGTAGTGTTCAGCATCTTTTTCCTTGACTTTTTTTTTTTAAGATTTTATCCATTTATTTGAGGGAGAGCACACATGAGCGGGGGGCAGGGGCAGAGGGAGAGAGAGAAGCAGACTTCCCGCCGAGCAGGGAGCACAATGCAGGGCTCTATCCTAGGAGCCCGGGATCATGACCTGAGCCGAAGGCAGACACTTAACCGACTAAGCCACCCAGGCCCCCATCTCCTTGACTTTTTTAAGCAACTTCATTAAGATAAACAACTTTTTAAAACAACTCTTGGGTTGCCTGGGTGGCTCAGTCAATTAAGTGGCTGGCTCTTGATTGTGGCTCAGGTCATGATCTCAGGATCATGGGATCGAGCCCCAGGTTGGGCTCCGCACTGGGCGTGGAGCCTGCTTAAGACTCTCTCTCTTCCTCTCTCTGTTCGCTCCCCCGCCACTGGTGTGCATGTTCTCTCTTTCTCTAAAAAAATAAAAAATAAAAATAAAACAACTCTTTACTGAATATTTATACTTGTAACAAAAGTTTTAGATAAGTCATACTGTTTTAAGCACTTATTCAGTGTTTAACCAGCCATATAACCTATAGAGAGAGCCCTTTGGGCTACTTTTAAGCTAATCGAAAAAGATTTAATTTGCTCTGTTAGTGCTTCTGATCAGTTGAAGCATTTTGACTCATCAAGGTATTGTGAGCATTTTGACAGAGTAATTATTCCTTCCTCACGTGGCTCTGTCTGGAGCAGAGTAGGACACATTTAGCATCCCTGACCCTGTCCTACTAAATTGTGATAGCACTCTGCAGTCGCTGTGAGAACCAGTGTCCCCACATGTTTGCACATGCCCCTGAGGGGGTATTGCCCCCACTGTCACCCCAACCCTGAAAAAAACCTCTGCTACGGTTATGGGTTGCCCCCTCTAACTTGACTTGCTACTGTTGTTATCGGATATGGCCTACAAAGAAAGTGTGAGTAGAGGAAAAACTGCGTTAAGTTATTCACATAAAAAAAGGAGGTAGCTTCTCACTTCTGTTTGTCTTTTTCAGCTGTTACTCAGTTTAAATTTAATTGCAAAACACTAAACCTGTACACTAATTCTGGGACAGGTTTCTTAAAGGACCTCTAATAATCCCTTACCCTTAAGTGCGTTTCTGAGAGTTAAACTTTTATAACACTGCAACGTTATTTAAGTATATGAGAGCAAGATGGGAAACATTCTGCAGACTAATAAAAATTGGTAAACTCCATGCTAGGCAACTTGTAGGTCTTAGCTTACTTTGTTTCTGTGTTACTGCCTTGTACCTCAAAATGGCGCTGTCTCCTGTCCCCGCCCCCCCCGCAACCCACCAGAATGTACACAAGCCTTTTAGTGGGTGTGTTTTGTTGGTCTAATTTTTAGCTTTTATTGCCTTTTCATAAAGAACACATGTCAAAAGCCCTGTATTAAATGGAAAGAATTGCATGACTTCCTTCTGCTCTTTATTTCCTTATTATTGGAATGAAGGCCAACTCTTCACTCTGCAATGATTCACTTCAAATGAGAAGTTGAGGGTAAGAGAGTCATTTTGTGGTAAAATCCCTAATATGTCCACCTCACTCAGGAGCATCTCCGCAGGAAAAATCATTAAACATGAGTTAACATCATTGATCTTCCCCATCCTCAAAGAAGGGGGAAGATTTTCATATCACATAAATTAAAAATGAGGATTAAGATGGGAAGATGGAAGGACAAAGGAGTTAAGTGACAAAGAACTTCTGTTCTCTTCAGAACTTCTCATATATCCCCTTTCCCCCAAGTAATGCTTGTGGCCCCTCTAGGTGCCCAGTAATAAAAACAACAGTATAAATAAATACATGGAATAGTAAATGCCGCTCTTATTCACTCTGTCTGCTCTCCTCACTTGGCTGTGTGCTATTGATGGTCTCCTTTAAAAACAGCTTATTTGTTTAGTGTGAAATTAGAAATTACATAAGAACATATGGAAGAGTAGGGCTTGATGGGGTTTTTTGATTTTTGTTTTTTATGTTTACAATTTTTTTTTTTTTTTAAGATTTATTTATTTTGCGAGTGCAAGATCGAGGGAGGGGCAGAGGGAGAAGGAGAGAGAGAGAAGCAGACTCTTCGGAGTGCAGAGCCTGATGCAGGGCTCAATCTTAAGACCCTGAGATCATGACCTGAGGTGAAACCAAGAGTGGGTTACTCAACCGACTGAGCCACCCAGGTGCCCCTACAGTTTTTTTTTTTTTTTAAATTGAAGTATAGTTGACATACAATGTTATATTAGTTTTAGTTGTACAGCATAGTGATTTGACAATTCTATTCATTATGCCATTCTACAGTAAGTATAGTCACCATCTGTCACCATACCGAGTTATTATGGTATTATTAACTATACTCCCTATGCTGTACTTTTCATCTCTGTGACTTGTTATTTTATAACAAGTTTGAACCTCTTAATCCGTTTCACCTATTTTGCCTACCCCTCCAACCCCCTCTCTTCTGGCAACCGCCATTTTGTTCTCTGTATTTATGAATCTGTTTCTGTTTTGTTTGTTGTGTTTTTTAGATTCCACATGTAAGTGAAATCGTACAGTATTTGTCTTTCACTGTCTGACTTATTTCACTTAGCATAATACCCTCTAGGTATGTCCATGTTATCACAAATGGCAAGAGTTCATTCTTTTTTATGGATGAGTAATATTCCATTGTATATACATATACCACATCTTCTTTATCCATTCATCTATTGATGGACACTTAGGTTGCCTCCATATCTTGGCTATTGTATGTAATGTTGCAATGAACATAGTGATACACATATCTTTTCAAACTAGTGTTTTCATTTTCTTTGGGTAAATACGCAGCAGTGGAATTACTGGATCGTATGGTATTTTTATTTTTAAGTTTCTGAGGAACCTCTATACTGTTTTCCATAGTAGCTATACCAATTTACATTCCCACCAACAGACGTGAGGGTTCCCTTTTCTTCACATCCTCACCAACACTTGTTATTTCTTGTCTTTTCTATAATAGCCATTCTGACTGGTATGAGGTGATATCTCATTGTGGTGCTAATTGTTAATTTTAGCAGTATGGAGCCCTCACTTTGCAGTTATGTAAATCTTGAGATTTCCTATCATCTCTTTGAAGACAATAATCATGTCTTAAAGAACTTTATGTAACCTTAATAGTACCTTGCATGGAGTAAGGACTTAATAGTGTTAGATGGATTGGTGGAAGAAAAGTATCAGTTGATTAAAAATAAAAATATTTTCAGGACACCTGGGTAGCTTGGTTAAGTGTCTGCGTTCAGCTCAGGTCATGATCCCAGGGTTGGGTCCTGGGATCGAGTCCTGCATCAGGCTCCTTGCTCAGTGGGGAGCCTGCTTCTCCCTCTGCTTGGCGTTCCCCCTGCTTGTGCTCTCTCTCTCTCTGACAAACAAATAAAATCTTTAAAAAATAAGTAAGTAAGTAAGTAAATAAATAAATAAATTTTATTTTGTCCTTATATTCATAAATGGGGCTGAAAATGATTGCTGTATTTCAAACACTTAGTTCCAAAAGGAGGAACAGGGATCTTAAACTATTTATAGTTCTTAATTGTTAATATTTGACTCATTACCTTCTTCCTTAAATCTAAACTAAAATACTGTATATTGTGCCTACTCAGAAGTTTATAAACTAAGCTACCAAAAAAAATTGATTTGCAGGAAGCAGCATAAATATTTTTGAAAGGCAGGGCAGCTGGGTTGCTCAGATGGTTAAGCATCTGCCTTCAGCTCAGGTCATGATCCCCAGGTCCTGGGATCGAGCCCCGCATTGGGCTCCCTGATCAACGGGGAGTCTGCTTCTTCCTCTCCCACTGCTGTTCCCCCTGCTTGTGCTCTCTCTCTCTCTGTCAAATAAAATCTTAAAAAAAAATTTTTTTTTTGAAAGACTAGATAATGTCTGCCAATTTAACAGTGTCCTTTAGGCTTTGAAGACCTTGTGGTTTAGAAGCCATGCTTACCTTCCAAGAGGAACTTTCCTATGCTTTTTTTTTTTTTTAAAGATTTTATTTATTTATTTGACAGAGAGAGACAGTGAGAGAGGGAACACAAGCAGGGGGAGTAGGAGAGGGAGAAGCAGGCTTCCCCGCGGTGCAGGGGGCCCGATGTGGGGCTCGATCCCAGGACCCTAGGATCACGACCTGAGCCAAAGGCAGACGCTTAACGACTGAGCCACCCAGGCGCCCCTATGCTTTTTTTTTTAAGAGAGCACAAGCAGGGGGAGGGGCAGAGGAGAGAGAGAAGCAGACTCCCTGCAGAGCGGGGAGCCCTCCATGGGGCTCTATCCCAGGACCCTGGTGTCATGACCCCAGCCGAAGGCAGACGCTTAACTGACTAAACCACCTAGGCACCCCTACTTTTGCTATATCTGATGAAATGGATGATGGGAAAGGATTCTTTTGGCCCTATGCCAAAAATACAGTTTTAGAGATTACAGTTCTAGATGATTGAGTTTCAGGTTTGGGGCCCCATCAGTAAAGTGTAGGCCTAATGTTTCTGTCTGTAGTTATACAGCATTTATATATTGACTTAAACATCTCATAGTTTAGGCTCAATTCTGACTTTCACAAGTGCTAATAGAGAGGGTCTTTCTGATCCCCTTAGCCAAAAGCACTTCAGAACTTAATTCTGTTATTGTGTTTCCTTTTTTGTAACAAAAGAACTTGAAAGGTATAGATAGGGACCATTTGAGATTGTGAAACCCCTCTGAGATCATTTTAATTTTAAAAGTAACTAATTCCAAGAGATTAGATTTTCTGTGATTTATAGAATGATAAAATAAAGCTTCTATGGGTTTTACAATCTAATAGAATTATGAGTTTTATTTTTAGTAGTTGTTCATAGTTGATATATCATTTTGCAGGTATATCCACCCCCTTCCTATGCACACACATCCATTTATATTTGTATACTCTGCCCTCAGGAATTTTGAAAAATTAGTTTGGCTCTGAACCAAAGAGCGAATTATGTTCTTTCACCTGTGTCTTCACATCCTGTCTGTCCTTCTATACTCTTAATCCTTGCCCTATTCAGAATCTTTACCAGATGAAGTTTTTAAGAAAATATTTTTAATCTATCTGGATAAATATCAGGACCCCTTCTGCAGGCTCCTAGTCTATATGGAATAGCAAATACAGCAAGCAGAGTATCTAAAATGTTTTTTTCTGTGAACTTAATAATACCATGTTTGATACCCAAAATGTAATATGCTTACAAATTCTAACTACAGTTTCCCTCTTCATATGGTAATGAACACTGTTGATCTTGAAGTATTGGTTTATTGGGGGAAAGGGGGAACTGTGTTCTTCAACTAGGGAAAAAAAAAAAAGTTGGAATTCCAAACATGCCTTTTTGAGATGACAGTCAGTGGTATACTGGTTCCTCTAGTTAAAGCCCTTCAGTGACATTCAAGGAATCTCCATTCATGCCTTAGACCAACAAAGGATTTGCAGGGTGCATTCGGGTAGTGTGTTTGTATGGTGAAACTCTGACAGTTGGACACTAGAGATGATTCTGGGAATTTTATCAACCATAATAAAATCATTCTTTGGTGTTTGTCCACCAAAAAAGAAAATTTTCCTTAGTAAGTAGTGACTTTTTGTAGTATTTTCAGATTTTACTGATCAAGCAATATAATATTGGGTCAGATTTAGTTGAGAGCACATATCTTTTGCCAGTTTGATAACTCAGGGATGAGAAGACTATCCTCCTCTCATGCCAGGTAGAAACTACTCTTTCTCTTCTCCCCAGACTTGTACTAGCTCTTTGTTCTTTGCTTTCGAACTTTTTTGACCATGACTCACAGTAAGAAATGCATTTTACACTGTGACCCAGTATATAGATGTGTTCTAACAGAAACAACGGTTCCATGAAAGCATACCCTTACTCTCTGTGTAATGTACTCTGAAATTTGCTATTCTGTTTCACTTTTTATTGACCTGGTTGTGAACCACTAAATTGATTCATGACCACCTAATGAATCTTACTTAGTTCATTGTGCCTTTAGCCCAAGTGATTGCTTACTGCCATTAAAAAACCCAATTCTTGGGGCGCCTGAGTGGCTCAGTTGGTTAAGCGACTGCCTTCGGCTCAGGTCATGATCCTGGAGTCCCTGGATCGAGTCCCGCATCGGGCTCCCTGCTCGGCAGGGAGTCTGCTTCTCCCTCTGACCCTCCCGACCCTCCCCCCTCTCATGCTCTCTCTCTGTCTCTCTCTCAAAAAAAAAAAAAAAACCCAATTCTTTGGTGAACACAAAATCTTAATTATATCTGTAATGAGAGACTATCTTTTGAAAGTTCTTTGGGGTTAAAAGAAGTTACCTCATTTGCCCCCATTTCCCACCCTCGTAATATGAAAGAACTGGATGGGTTTTTTTAATTTTTAATTTTGAAACAATTTCAAACTTACAGAAATATTTTAAGAATAGTACAGGGGTGCCTGGTTGGCTCGGTCGATTAAGCATCTGATTTCAGCTCAGGTCATGATCTTAGGGTCCTGGGATGGAGCCCTGTGTTGGGCTCCCTGCTCAGCCAGGAGTCTGCTTGTCCCTCTGCCCCTCCCTCCACTCGTGCTCTCTCTCTCTCTCAAATAAATAAATAAAATCTAAATAAAAAAGAATAGTACAAAGATCCTTGTATAGTCTTCACCCAGAGGCCACATTCAAATTTCACCAGTTGTCCCAATAATGTTCTTTGTAGCTGAAGAATCCAGTACAGGATCACACATTAAACCTGATTCTCATGTCTCTCTAGTTTGGTCTTTCCTTGCCTTTTGTGACCTTGGGTTGTTTGTTTTTGTTTTGTTTTGTTTTCTTTTAATATATTGTTTATTTATTTGACAGAGAAAGTGCACAAGCAGGGGGAGAGGGAGAAGCAGGCTCCCTGCTTAGTGGGGAACGTGATGCAGGGGCTCGATCCCAGGGCCCTGGGATCATGACCTGAGCTGAAGGCAGAGGCTTAACTGACTGAGCCACCCAGGTGCCCTGACCTTGGTATTTTTTAAGATAACAGGCCTGTCATGTATGTCCCTCAGTTTGGGCCCAGTGTTTCCTCATAAGTATACCCAATTTATGCATTTTTTACAGTGTCAAAGAAGTGATCCTTTGCTCTTCTCTTTGTGCCTTAACAATTTGTCCCACTACTTTGTAGTACTTTGATCACTTTGTAAATCAAGATAGTGTCTGCTAGGTTTCTCCACAGTAAAGCTGCCTTTTCCTCTTTTAAGTATTTTATGAGGCAATACTTTGAGATTATGTAAAATCCAGTTCCTCATCCTATTTTTATCTACTAGCTTTGGTATCCACTAATGTTCCTTTCTTGGATTGATTTTACGTTGATGTTTGCCAAGTAGTCATTTTTCTAATTTCATTCCTCCTTCTACATTTATTAGTAGGCATTCTATTGTAAGGAAGAACTTTCTCTCGTTTCTTTTTTTCATTCATTTATTTATATTAATGTGTGCTCATGGGTTCCTCTTTTGTTCAGTGGGTTGTAACTTTTCACTATCATTATTTGTTTTGATGCTCAGATTGTTTCAGATTTGGCTTTTTAACCTCTCCATGTCCTTTCGTCATGTTCCCATTATTGTTAAAGTGCTTCCTTACTTTCTGACACAAGAGACCGAGGCTTATTTTCTATCCCTGCCCCAACTCTGGAATTAGTCATTTCTCCAGGGAGCCCTGTTCCTTTTAATGGAGAGTGGCACATAGAAACAATGATCTGGGCACTAGGTGTGTGAAATGCTGCTGGAGTGTTGCTCTTCCCACGTCTCTCAGTGCACAGAGCTAGGAAATACATATATAGATGCATTTACTTAGACACACGTGCACACACACATTCTTACATCTTTAGTTATTTATGTCTGTATATATTGAAAATCACTAGTTCACATCAATACCTTCGATCCTGCGTATCACAAGGTTTATCCTAGGTTTCCCTTTTTTCTTATTTATACCTGCCTTCTCCAGCATTGAGAAACCTCGCTCCCATTAGCCTCAAAATGTTTGTTTATTTGTTCAACCCCCCTGTATAAAGCCAATCCCCTAATTAGACTAGGTTACTGCCTCTTGGTATTGAGAGGATCAGATGAGATAATGTATGTTAAAACACTTTTTTTTCTAAGATTTTATTTATTTATTTGAGAGACAGAGTGAGCAAGAGAGCACAAGTGGGGGGTGGGGGGCTGAGGCGGAGGGAGAAGCAGACTCTCTACTGAGCAGGGAGCCCAATGCGGGGCTCAATCCCTGGACCCTGGGATCATGACCTAAGCCGAAGGCAGATGCCCAACCGACTGAGCCACCCAGGTGCCCCAAAACACTTTAAAATATAAAAAAGTTTACCACTGCCTAGAAGTAGATATAAAAAAGAAGTAAAAAGAGACAAGAATAATAGTTGGGAGTAGTAGGCTTTTACATTTCCTCTTCAGTTGCCAGTGAGTAATGAAATCGCTGTATAAATCTTACAGAAACAGGTCAGGGAACCGACTGGTCATACTTGTTCTTGCCATGTCTTTGAGGAATAATGTAACCTGGTGACTTTCATTCTGGAGAGTGAAAAAGTATCCCTCCTAATCCTTCCCTAGACAATCGTGCTTGCTATGAGAATGTTACTATTTAGGTTTACGTCAATATTTCTTTTCTAAGTGAAAAGATCTAATAAAGAAAAACTCACTCTTACCAGATGAGATTAACTATATAAGTAGGATCTAAAACGTAAGATTCATAAATCCTAATTCCCAAAATAATTGGCTTTTCAGACACAGTATAGTTCTGGTTTGTGGTGGAATTGATCGGTCTTCTTAAGTTTTTTAGATTGGGAATGAAGTAAGACCTCTTTTTTTTTTTTTCTTTTTTAAAGATTTTATTTATTTATTTGAGAGAGAGAGAGAATGAGAGAGAGCACATGAGAGGGGGGAGAGTCAGAGGGAGAAGCAGACCCTCTGCCGAGCAGGGAGCCCGATGCGGGACTCGATCCCGGGACTCCAGGATCATGACCTGAGCCGAAGGCAGTCGCTTAACCAACTGAGCCACCCAGGCGCCCAAGTAAGACCTCTTTTAATAAACCCTTGTCAACCGGTTTCCTCAGACCAACCCCCAAGAAGCTGATCACTTCCCTTCATTTAATTTCACAAAATTGGTTATAAGAATAAAGAAGATGTCAAGATAATTAGAGGAAAAAAGAGTGGCATGCTGGGAAGGTTTGAAGGAAAAAATATAAATTTTGTGTAGGAAAAGGAAGGGCAGGATAGAGTTTCCAAGAGCCCAGAGAGAAGTGAGTTGTTACTTTGGGGCTAAACTCATTGGCTTAGAAAGCATTTGGCCTAGAAATGTTGGATAGGGTAGTGATGACAACAGAGTGCAAAAGATTAAATTTGAGATGTTTCAAGGCCAAATCCAAAAACCTTCAACACTAAGCAAATAAATTCCTTTCTTCTTAACTCTTAATTGTCCCTGTGGGTAATTCAGTCCTGTAGTCTTGCATTTCCGCTCCTGTCTCTGCTTTCTTTCTTCATTTCTGACCCTTTTCCCCTTACCTGTACCCCTTTCCCATCTTGTTCTTCCCTGATTATGGCATTTTGGAAAACTCTGTTAAGCTGTATACTCAGAGACTCATCCATTAAAGTCTGTAATGTACAGAGAGTTTCCTTTGCAGTGGGCCAAAGTTTCAATTTGCTGGGCTTCCTTGTGGTGCGGCAGGAATGACCTGTCATTCAAGTGGAACATAAAGGGCCTGAAGGTGCTTTGACTGATGTGTCTGTCAGGGCTTTGTTACTTAATAGATCCAGAAGTTGAAAAGTCCCCATTCTCATATTTAGCGAACTGTTCAGAGAAATCAGCTGTTGAAACTGCTGCTTATTACTCTAATTGAAGCAGTGGATACCAGAAAGTTTGGTGGGTTTCACCCCTGAGCATGTTCCCAAAGAGCCTCCCTTTATTCCTAGAAGCTGGCAGGCTTTCTTTTCCTCCTGCAAGTGGCAACCCGAATTCTGAGTTGAAAGTGAATCTTTGCCCTTGGCTCTTCTCCAGCATTCCTCGCTGAGCGAATAGGGATTTGGAATGTCAGAAAATAGAAGAGGGGAGGGGAAAAGATGTGTGTATGACTGTGAGTGTTTGTATGTAAAAGCAGCTTCGTCTGGGAGGACTTAGGGAAACTTGACTTCCTCAGATGGCTTCCTTCTCATAAACTCTGGGTTCCTTATTTGTATTTTTTTTGTTTTTTGTTTTTTTAAGTTGTTTAACCTGAATTCATCACAGCAGTTCTAAACCCCTTCCAGCCCAGTGGAGTCAAGCTAAGGAAAAACAGCATGATTTCCAGAGGATTTCTGTTTCTTCCCTCTGGATAAAGTGACGGTAGTTCATCCCAGGCTCGTCTCCAGCAGGATCCAAAGTCGTCTTTCCTCTGGGATTTAATCCAGTGTCATCGGGAAACTAGACTCAGGTTTTATTGGGGAGCAAGTCTCACTAAGAAGTGTCCTTTTGGGAGAATCAAGGACTCGATCTAGGCATAAAAGGTGTGGCTCAGCACAATACCCTCCATCGTAAGCTACCAGTCCCGAGCACTTGTGGTTGAAGCTGGACTGAAAATATTGATGGAACACGCCTCTCAGATTCTGTTTAACTGTGGACTGGTTCAGAGCGCAAGACTATAATTTACAGGGTGGCTTTTATCCTTTATTTAGTTCTCTCCAAAGTCTTCTTGCATCAAGTCAAAAGGAGAGATTCTGTGAGGGTAACCCTGCAGGGACGGTTTCCCAGCTTTGCGTGAAGAATCCAGTGGTTGAGTGTCTTCCTACATCCTGAGGAACCATGTCCTCTGTATATACCCGAAGTAAAGAATTCACTCGGAATAGGAAATCTCAGTCTGATTCTCCCCCAGCATCTCCCTCCCCGACTGCCAAGACACTCCGAGTAAGCAGCATTTTATTTACATATGTTCATAGTTGTGTCAAAGGTGGAGAATGTATATGTAACTTGGGGAGTTAGGTTTAGAGCAAAGGCATTTCAGAGCATATGGGAATTGGTAGAGGAAAAAAGAAAATTTGAAAGTAAAGACCCTGTTAGCTTTTCTGCAGAAGGTTATGGTTCATAATACTTACTGTAGTCTTAAGTAAAAGCAGACTTAAATATGTCAGACTACAATTTCTGTCTTAGCTTTTAACTGTCAGTTGTAAGCTGCCTGACAGTAAGATTTTAGAGTCCTTGTCTCTATATCTTACAGGCGTTTCTTAATTTCTGTGGCTATTTTTAGTTGTTCCCTTTCTTGTTTTTTTCGTGGGTCAATACTATGTTTCTAGAGAAAGAGCTCCCAAATGGCCATGAAACTATATACATTAAACTTCAGTTATGTGGAAGTTCCTTATGAACGTTTGTGTAGGCATGTATGTGAGAGTATGCCCTTGCCTGTTTTATGTGTCCATTGAGTGATAGCGAGAAAAAACAAAACAAGCAATACTTATGGACACTTGGAGTCTTTCTTACTCCTCAGTCACCATCAGGAAATTTCATGCTTATAAACTCAGAGAAAGAACTCCTAGCTGTTGACAACCAGCTGCATGGAAGTGTTTGTAATGTCCTAAGCAGATCCACTTGAGTTTTTTTCTCGAGCGTATGTTTCTGTAGAAGCGATTTGCATCTGATTTAGTGTCTTCCTCTGTAAGAAACTGACAAAAGCAAGGACTGCTACCAATAGCAACCGATGAGAAGCCCCGATGGGCATATTAGGTAGTAGGCAAGGTAGCAGTTCCTTCTTAGGGAACAAGATTGTGCTCTACTGTATATACAGAATAACAAATATCATGGTCATAGCTTCCTTATTTGGGGAGCTGTGGGGGGGGAATCTGCAAGAAACCTGAAGTGACTTCTGCATTTCTGAGTTATTTTATATTCATTTTCAGGGTCTTTCTCATGGGATAAATTATCATGGAGTGGCATTTGCTCTGTGACATGTTGGTCTAGGACATCAGCTAGGGATGTTTAGTTACCAGAATACCAAAAGGATTTTGTTATAAAGCTGTTTCATTCATGACTTCTTTTGGTGAAAGGACTGAGAGGCTCAGTGTATATGTCACCATTGTTGAGTTCCAGGAGAGTTTCATAGGCTGCTGCCTTTCTTTTCTAAGGAGCCATAGAGTGTGGGGCACCAGGGTGGCTCAGTCAGTTGAGTGTCCAACTTTTGGTTTCAGCTCAGGTCAAGATCTCAGGGTCGTGGGATCGAGCCCTGCGTTGGGCTCCGTACTGAGCATGGAGCCTGCTTGGGATTCTCTCTCCTTCTTCCTGTGCCCTGCCCTGCTCACACGTGCACGCTCTCCCTCCCTCTCTCTGTTTCCCTCTCTCTCTCTCTCAATTAATTAATTATTAAAAATAAAAGGGACTGTAAACATATACTTATTAAAAAAAAAAAAAAGCAGCCACAGAGTCCTTCCCCCTCAGCAGCTGTTGGGTACTTTTTGGTGGCTCCCAATTGAGGTCCACAAAATGGAGCACTTTTAGTTCAGTAGTGTTTCCCTTTGTTCCCGTCCCTCTTATCAAACTCAGCAATATCTTTGCTGTAAAGAGCCCGTTGTTAACATTTGTTCACTACTGTAACCACAGTTCCTGGAGCAATGTGTGATACCTCGTGAGCATTCAACAAAATCTGTTTAATGACACACACGCCTTTTCCCTTTCTGTTTGAACCCATTTCTTCTTTACAGTTAAGTACTACTTTCTTCTTGTCGCAGTCCTAACGGCTGTCATCCACCCTTTCCACCCTCATTCCATCATCCCCACATCCCTGACTTTTTAGACAGAGGTCATTGTGGGAGAGAATTTGAAAATTTGGATTACAGGAAACCAGCACATGGATGGCCTTAATAAGAGACTGCATCCCAATTTTAGTGGTCAGTGGCTGTGGATTCCCATAATAGCATCCACTTACTGTAACCCAACTTCCAGGTCCGCATAGCCTTAGGCTCTACTATAAAGAGTGTTGATGTTTGTGTATCATTCACGTTCTATTATGTTGCTTGTGCCTTTACTGTCTGAGAGAGTGAAAGATATGCAACACTAATTTGGAGGCTGTTGACACTCTGAATGGGTTATAAAACTAAGATTTATCTCTTAAGATTCCCCTGTAGCCTAGTTTCCCCTCATGTCCTAACTAATTAGGGTGCTGCTTACAAACTTTTTTTTTTTTTTTTTAGATTTTATTTATTTATTTGACAGAGAGAGAACACAAGTAGGCAGAGAGGCAGGCAGAGGGGGAGGGAGAAGCAGGCTCCCTTGCTGAGCAGGGAGCCCGATGTGGGGCTCGATCCCAGGACCCCAGGATCATGACCTGAGCCGAAGGCAGACGCTTAACCGACTGAGCTACCCAGGCGCCCCACAAATGGGTTTTGAATGCTATGACCATCCCTCTTCTCACTCTGTATGTGGTGGTAGTGTTACGCTCATATGCCTTCTGATGCCCGGTTATTTAACTGGCTGCTGCTTCACCTGCATTACCTCATTTAACCCCCAGCCACCCTGGAAGGTGGGTGTTGCTATCACCATTTTACCTATGAGGAAACCGAGATACATGGAAGAGAAGTGGCTTACCCACATCACTCAGCTAGTAAGCAGCAGAGCCTGGTATCTCTGGGTCCAAAACCCATATTTATCCACAACAGTGATTTCATACCAAATACATTGGAAGGTTAAGGACTTTCTAGGGTCAAAGATGACAGTTAAAAGCTTGGGTAGCTGTGGGAATCCAAAGTTCAGGCATAATGAGGACCCAGGAAACTGAAATTGTAGGCAGGAGGAAGGCAGTGTCTACAGACCAACAGAGGGAATTGACAGGCTCTGCTGAATCTCCCACGCCTGATTCTCGAATCCTAGTCAGAGCATATGAAACCATGGATCCCACAGAGCTTGAGACCTTGTGGGCTACAGGTCTTCATATTTCAGAGGCAGAAATACTTAGGTAAAGATGCCGGGACACGTCTGTGTGCATCTCAGAGTTAAGATCAGAACACCTTTTTCTCTCTCCTCATGCAAACTTGTGCACATTCGGTTTTCTGCTAAAAGTTGCACCAAGAGGTGTGGCCTCTGAAGCCAACATTCTTCAAAACAAATGATTGAACTTTTGAGCCAGTGTATAAATATTTATGATTTTTTTCTTACTATTGGTAAAGAGGCTAAATATTAAATGCTTCCATATAAGGAAAATGCTCTCAAAGGGAATTTTTAAATAAAGGTTATTCACATGGGGAGCATATTTTGGACACCTTGCTCTTAGCCAGATGTTCAAGAAGCAGTATGGGCAAACTATAAACTGTAACTCAAACAGGTATAATTTTTAACTTGAGAAAACAAACAGCAGGATAATTTATCAGTCCTGGAAAACTGAAACTATCTTATCATACCTTTACTTTTCAACTCTCAACAGTTTCTGATACTTTTAACATTACATAATTCAGTGTTTCTGTACTCAGTAAACTAGGGCCCTTTTTAATAATATAAAAATGTAATGCTGGCCTAGAGATTGTACAACTAGTATTCTCCCTAATGAAAAATCACTTATATAGAGAATAGTACATCTTACCACCTAAGATTTTACTTTCTCTAGTTTGTAATTCAAAAATAATATTTTTCATTCTCTGAACACAAAATTACACTGTTAAACGTGGTTTTTAAAAATATACCCCTCTTGGGGCACCTGGGTGGCTCAGTCGTTAAGTGTCTGCCTTTGGCTCAGGTCACGATCCCAGAGTCCTGGGATCAAGCCCCACATTGGGCTCCCTGCTTTGAGGGAAGCCTGCTTCTCCCTCCACTGCTCCCCCTGCTTGTGTTCCCTCTCTCATTGTCTCTCTCTCTGTCAAATAAATAAATAAAATCTTAAAAAATACACCCCTCTCTTTCCATAAGGAAAATATCCATCATCCATTCTTTTAGTATCCCCACCCCCCGATCCCCCACTAAAATGGCTATTCTGGGGTGCCTGGGTGGCTCAATCTGTTAAGCATCTGCCTTTGGCTCAGGTCATGACTCCAAGGTCCTGGGATCGAGCTCCACGTCAGGCTCCCTGCTTGGCGGGGTGTCTGCTTCTCCCTCTCCCTGTGCCGCTCCCCCTGCTTGTGTGAGCTCTCTCTCTCTCGCTCACTCTCTCTCTCAAATAAATAAATAAAATATTTTTTATTTTTTTTAAGATTTTTATTTATTTGACAGAGCACAAGCAGAGGGAGAGAGAGGGAGAAGCAGGCTCCCTGCTGAGCAAGGAGCCCGATGTGGGACTCGATCCCAGGACCTTGGGATCATGACCCGGGCCAAAGGCAGCCGCTTAACCAACTGAGCCACCCAGGTGTCCCAAATAAAATCTTTTTTAAAAAATAAAATGATTATTCTAAGTGGTATGCTCTTAGTATTTGCTGTTTTGATCTCTGTTGACCCTGAATAGTGAAATAATTTTAAACAAGTCTTTTGGCTTTCACACTAGGTTCACACTAGTCCAACATCTCTTTTGTCTCTAAAATTTGTGGAGCTCCCTGAGTAACAGATCTACCCATCTCTGATTTTTTTACTCAGGGAAAGCAGAACAGCTTCCGGATTCACTCAGATTACTTTCTTTTCTTTTTTTTAAGATTTTTATTTATTTATTAGAGAGAGCAAGCGCGCACGCGCGCATGCATGAGCAGGGGTCGGGGGGCAAAGGGAGAGGGAGGAGCAGACTCCCCGATGAGCTCAGAGCCTGCCACAGGACTCCAAGCAGGCCTCCACAAGGGGCTCAATCCCAGGACCCTGGGATCATGACCTGAGCCAAAATCAGACACTTAACCGTCTAAGCCACCCTGGTGCCCCAATTCACTCAAATTTCTAATGGGAACCATACCAGGTATTTATGTATGAGAATTTGAAGGCTTAGCCTCTGTTCTCACACTCTGAAGCAACTACATGAGGTGCTGGGTTCACACAATTAGTAGAAAAACTTCCTTTTGATGTAATTTTCCAACACTGAAAAAAAATAATTCTGAACTACAATTACATTAGACACCTCTAGCTCTTGCTTTTTACTCACCGTTTATATTATCGGGTCTCAAGTATATTAATTCTATTAACTTAGAAATTAGTCAATTTAGATGGTTTAGCAGGTCTAAATCACCTTGAAAACAAGAGCCAGGTAATCATTTGTCGATGCTTTCAAATTATTATCTGCTAATTTAACAAAACATTTTTCAATACAGGTATATCCAAAGATGATAAAATACTAAAGAATGTCCACATTGTAGGGCTTAGTTGATATTTATTATATTGAATAGTCTTGAAGTAAGTAGGTCATCAACTGAACCCTGGGAATCTCTTAATTAGACAGATTTTCATTGAATTGGTTGGTTTTTACAATAATAGGATTGGACCTGCATCTATAAAACAAGATCAGTAGCATTTCCCATTTAATCTGGATTGCTATTCCTTCAGGATTTATATCTCAACTGAAAATATGGAGATTTTTCATAAGGTTTTTAAAGGGAACAATTAACCAACTTATTTTGTTTTATAACCAGCTCGACAAACTAATCAGAGAACATTTGATAAACAAGTGAGTGATAAAGGATTGCTGCTTTCACAAGACCTTGTCTATGTGGCCACTCAGGTTAACAGGCTCCCCTCTGCCTCTTAGCCTTCCAGACTATCAATATTGATAGTCATTCTTTGCATGTCCTTTCTGCTGTCCTGTGGCAAACACCAAACAGTTCTTTAGTGTATTATCTTATCCTTTCTACCTCTCATACTGCATGTGGGCACTACCAATCTGGAATTCATTTTTCACTTTGCTTTATAATCCATTGTCACGGAATGAGAAACATTTGTCTGGGTGAATAAGGCTAATTAATGGTGCAATCTATTAACCACTTTTTTTTTCCTAATGAAAACCACTAGTGTATCTGTTTTCTTTTTTAATTCCACTCAAGAAAAGTCAACAGCAGTAATTCTATAACCCAAGGAATCTCCTAAGCAAGAATAGTAGAACCTGTAGAAACAAAAGCAGTTTCCCCATTTGGAATCTTAGATAGATAGTAGACTAGTTAACCCATGTTCTACATAAAGCTGGATGAGATGGCATCTGAAGTCATGGTTTTTCGACCAGAGAGACTGGGAGTTTTGAAGGCATCAGTTCCTTTCGTGGAGTTTCCATGTGACAACACAGAAAAGCAAGCCATGTCCTACCCTTGGCCCTCCGCAATTTTCTGTTTCCATGATAAATGTTTATCAAGGCCACCTACTCTATTTTGAATCTTCCCACCATTAACATTCCTTGAACATCTGCTATGCAATAGGCCCTATCCTGGACACTGGAATTCAGAAATGATAGATACAGTCCCTGCCTTCAAGGAACTGACAGTCTAACTGGGGAGATAAAAAAGAAAATCAAGTCCAGGGTGTTTTTTGTTTTAGCAGATCAGTCAAGTGTAAATGCATTAGCCAGATATTTAAAGACCAATAGAAGATAGGTGGTCAAAGAAGGAGGAAATTACATTACAAAAGTGGGAAAAAATGTATGAGAAAATATAGGATTATTTTGAGAGCTGAAGATCAGTGTGGCTAGAACAAAAGATATATTTAGGAGTATAATAGGAAATGAAACTGGAGACATAGCAGGAACCAGGTCATATGGGGCTTAGTATGTCATTCTGAGGATTTGGGGAGTTATCCTGTAGATAAAGGATTGAAGAGTTGAAGTAAAGTTGCTGTGATCAGAATTGCTTATTTGAGAGATATTTCTGGCATCTATGGAGGCTGGATTGTAGAGGGAGGGTCTGGAGGTTAAGTCCATTGACCCGAATGCTATACTCCAGGTGAGAAGGGATAAGGGCCTGAACAGAGACATTCTCCAGGCAGAACAAAGAAACATTCAGCTATTTAGAAGGTAGAATTGATAAGAACTAGGAATTGATAGAATGGGGGTAAGGATGAACCTGTGAGAGGGCAGAGTCAAGGATGACTCCCAGGTCTCTGGTCTAGGTGACTCAGAAGAAGATGGCTTGACAAAACTTAGTTGGCATACGCAGGAGGGGGAAAAAAAGGCATGAAGTGGGGGAAATGATTTCACTTTGGGTGTGTTGAGTTAGAGGTTTGGAACATTCTGGTAGTGATATCCAGGAAAAATTTGGTCTAAAGCTCAGGAGAAAATTATGGGCTGAAAACATTGATATTTATGATTAAGCCATAGGAGTGGTGAGCTTGTCTGAGGAGTAGATGTAGCATAAGGAAAGAGCTGAGAATAAAACGTTGGGGTGAGGCAGGTAGTAACAATGTGTGGCTTCTTCCCATCGGTTTTCCTATTCAGTCACTGCACAGAAAGCAGGTCTTATATATTGTTTGTTTGTTTGGAGGTATTGCAGTCAACTATGTTACAGTGATAAGCTTTAGTTCCCAAAGAATCCAGAAATTTAGGAGGTCAGTTTAGGGTTCTAGTTTTATTTTCTGTACATAATCAGCTATGCGACCTAGGGTGGTTTTTCAAATTTGAAAAAGCTCCCAACTTATTCAGCATTGTTTTTTATTTCTCTATCTCAATCATAGTATTTGTGTGAATGGACAACTAATTATCGTCAGAAGACCCAAGGGAAGCAATTGGAGTTGGCTTTCATCCGCCTTTTGTTCTTTTTCAGCCCTTTTTGTTTCTCTTCTTAACCTGTTTATTATGCAGTGAGTGGCAGTTATCCACAACTGGGGGATTAGTTCTCATCACAGCCAGTTTTTGGTTACACAATGCAGGGAGTTCTACCAATGCAATGATGAGATAAAGATACTAAAAGTGTGTCTGGATTTTAACCTTTATGGTTCCTTATGAAAACACATTTTCATATAGGAGTTTTTATACCTTTATGTTTATTAACTTCATATGGTTGGTTATCTGGGAGAGAGTATAACTATCCAGAGAGTAAAATAATGACCTTAAATGTCTGTAGGTTAGAAAGGGTAAGTAGGAATTAGCCTGGATTATCAAAATCTACAATAATCAAAACCCTTTACTTGAGTGCCAAGGAATTTGTTTGAGCTTATTATTCTTGCAGCCAGCAAGCATTGGCAGAGCCAAAGGACCAAAGAGGAATGGGAGAGAGAATAGAAAAACAGAGAAAACTGTAGTAATATCAATAGCTAACATTTATAGAACATTCGCTATATGCCAGGTGCAGTCCCAAGCACTTACATTTATTTTCTCATTTAGTGTTTTTGATAACATTATACACTGGGTACCATTTCCCTTACTTTACTGATGAGAACACTGAGGCAGAGAGAAGTTAAATAACTGTGGCCCTAACAAGGTCCCAACTTGTGCCAGACTTCTTACAAGTCACTCATGATAGTATCATTCTTCATGACCACCTAGTTTCAAACTCCAGACTGATGAACCCGTTAGGCCTGTTCTTTCCATGAAGCCTTGCTGAAAATCTCTAGTCAGTATTGGTCTCTCTCTTTTCTGCTTTTTTATTTGCTGTATGTAGCAGAAAGTCTAGTGTTTGATCCCTTTCTTGCATCACTCTCTCATTGTTTTATGGATATGCTTATCTTTCCTCCCCAAAGAAGAGCTTTTTGACATCAGAGAACCATGTCTTAGATTCTGCACATATCTATTTTATTCCTCTAAGTATCACTAACAGAGCTCGGCACACAAGGGCATTTGTTATAAATACGGGGAATGAACACTGTTGCCTAATTAAGATCTGATCTCTCTGTTCCTATCCCATTTGGCCACCTGGAAAGGAGTCAAAGGCCACACACTAGAAAACCCTATTTCTGAGTTGAAGGCCAACCATAGGTCTTCCCAGGACAATTCAGATAACCTGTTTATTGCAGTTTCTTAGTGCATCTATAGCTCTAAAATGTGTGAGTTAATATTCTGGCTTCTGTGGGGACAGAAAGAGAAAAGGCTAAGAGCAGAGGGAGTCCCTGACCTTGTGTGGGACCTACTTAGAAGTAAAATGGTTTACCTTATGTTATTTAGGTTAAGTATTTATTTCCTCTTGAAATGTGAGGTCTGGAGAGCCTCACTAACCCTTCTGCAAAGGTTTTGATTCATAGCCTAGTCCAAATTTAAAATAACTGCTGCCCAAGCGGGCTGTTATACAATGACATTTACCATGTAAAAAAAAATCCATCTTTTCCCAGGCTTTGGGAATGGAAAGCTTAATGCCTAAAAGAGGTGTTAGTGGTGGTTAGTAATAGCATCTATTGAAGAGCTTTTTAAAAAAAAAAAAAAGATTTTTTTTATTTATTTGAGAGAGAGAGAGAGCAAGTGAAGCCGGGGCGGGTGACGGGGGGCAGAGGGAGAAGCAGACTCCCCACTGAGCAGGGAGCCCGACAGGGGGTCCTGGGATCATGACCTGAGCCAAAGGCAGACGCTTAATGCTTAACCGACTGAACCACCCAGGCAGCCCTCTATTGAAGAGCCTTAACAGAGGAGTGGGATGAGATCCGGAAGCTGACTTAGAGACTTCTAAATGTGTGACTTCTTATATGCAGTACCTAACAGTATTTGGGGGGGGGCGGGGGGAAGAGATGATCAGGCTTCTTTTCTCATGTGTTCACTAAGCCTTGCTCTTTTGAATTCTCTGAGTGTATTTCATGTGCTACCATAGTTTCAGGTGTCTGGGCACAGCAGTGAGGACCTAAAACTCTGAGCTCTTTGGAAAGTAAAAATATGTGTTAAATGTGAGAAATGTGACCCACCTGCTAGAGTCACAAGTTTCAGAGCTACTCATTCTCTTTGGTCATTTTCATCATATGTGGTGTGCAGCATGTGAAAGGTTGGACAGAGAATGTGCCTGAGCCTGCAGATGTATTCATGGATCATAACAGTTTACGAATTATCTTAAATATAAAATGGCTTGCCTTGGATATTTTGGGGAGGCCTTAGTATATGTATACATTTCCTTCTATAATAAGTGTGATTTGTGAGTTCCAAAAAATTGAGAAATTCTTCAGTAGCTAGGAATATCCACAAAGAAAAGGTACAGGCCTGCATAGAAAATAAGAACTGTAAAATTCCAATATTTAGGTAGCATGATGTATAGATACAAAAAAGACGTCTAGTTCTATAATTTAATAAACAATGATTTATCTTTTAAAATGTAGTGAGATGTCTAGAATAATGTGAGGTGGCATTACATCATCTCAATTCTACATACATATTAAATTGATTGGATAGTGACAATCTGGCAATGATACTTCTCAGAAATATTTATGATATAGGGGCACCTGGATGGCTCAGTCGGTTAGGCGTCTGCCTTTGGCTCAGGTCATGATCCCAGGGTCCTGGGATCGAGCCCCGCATCGGGCTCCCTGCTCCGCGGGAAGCCTGCTTCTCCCTCTCCCACTCCCCCTGCTTGTGTTCCCTCTCTCGCTGTGTCTCTCTCTGTGTCAAATAAATAAAATCTTTTTTAAAAATAAAAAAAAATAAAGAGGGATCCTTGTGGTAGTTGGGACTCTAAAATGGCTCCCCAGTGATGTCCTGGCCTAATTTCCAGAGCCCAGAAATATGATGAGCTAGTTCCCCTCTGATTATGTTATGTGGCACAATTCCCCTTAAGACAGGGAGATTATTCTGGGTGGGCGTGATCTAATCACATGACCCCTTAAAAGCAGAGAGCTTTCTTGGCTGATGACAGAGGGGAAACCAGAGAAATGTGAAGATGAAAAGGACTCAGTGTGCTGTTGTTGGCTTGAAGATGGAAGGGGCCGTGTGGGAAGGAGTGTGGGCACCTCGAGGAGCAGTGAGCAGCCACCAGCTGACAGCCGCAAGGAAGTGGCGATCTAAGACCTACAGCCACGAGAACCTGGATTCTGCCAACACCCTGAATGGTCTTTTTTTTTTTTTTTTAATTTTTTTATTCTTATCCCCATACATACATCATTAGTTTTAGATGTAGTGTTCCATGATTCATTGTTTGTGCATAACACCCAGTGCTCCATGCAGAATGTGCCCTCCTCAATACCCATCACCAGGCTAACCCATCCTCCCACCCCCCTCCCCTCTAGAACCCTCAGTTTGTTTTTCAGAGTCCATCGTCTCATGGTTCGTCTACCCCTCCAATTTCCCCCCCTTCATTCTTCTCCTCCTGCTACCTTCTTCTTCTTCTTCTTTTTTTTTTCTTAACATATATTGCATTATTTGTTTCAGA